>NW_019267208.1:237237-237584 GCF_002742605.1 Olea europaea var. sylvestris | reverse complement strand
GTATAAATCACTCAATCCAGCAATTCCTCATCTCTGTCCAGATTAATTTCTTTCAAATTCTTGTCATTAATTACCCCTATTTATGCATCATAACATCATTAAAAACACTCCAACTTAATCACAAACAACTTCAGATGTTAAAGAAATCATAAACCCCTTAAGAAATAATAGAAACAAACCTCAAAACTGTGGAATAACAAGGCTGTTCAGAAATTCCAGCTTCTTGTTTCTGTTTCTCTTTGACTGTTTCACCCTCTTTTCACTTGGAATCACTTAGGGACGAGTTCAGGGAGTTAATATATTATCTAGGAGGTAAATGAGTGGTCTTTAAATGGTTGAAGTCGTGC
>NW_019267208.1:195493-237032 GCF_002742605.1 Olea europaea var. sylvestris | reverse complement strand
TCCAAGTAGGAGGTGGCTTCTTGCAGCCAGCTTTGACTTCTCCCTTGCACCACATGGAGCCATATGTGACTTAGAAGAGTTATAAATATCTTATGTAAAGTTCTAAGGACTTATAGGATGTGTTGGAGGCTTAAGGTTGAAGGAATTGAGTGCTAAAATGACAACCATCCCAAGCGCGAGGTGTTCAAGCATGAGGTGGTCACTTGTAGCAAAATCTGATTTTATATCTATCTTTGCAGGCACAAACCAAGTATCCTCGGCTTATTTTGACATGTTTGCAATCCATTTCGCTTGTCCTAAGATCCCAAAGTATTTCATAGAACTAATTCCTCAACCGTTCATTTAATTTCTTACCCGATTCTCAACCGATTTCAACAATTCGCACCTCAATATTTACAATGTCATATAAGACATATATTATTACGTTGTGATAATGTCACTTCATCCCTCATGTCCCAAATATGTGAATTACCTATCTAGGGTTTAAGGTGACCTCGATTAGCCGAATGGAAAGCTTGAACCTTCGTTGATACAAATTTTCGGCCTTTCAAATATTACATTACTTACCAAGCCAATCTCCAACATTTAGTTAATCTAACTTTCTATCATAGCTCAATATAAAATTCACCACCTAGATCGAAGAGTCGAAGGTTATCACCATGTAAAGATTTTAAAGCCTTGATGATCAAATGCATCGTTTTAAGAGAAGGCAATCAGGAAATTGATACAAATGACAATGTAATTAGCATGGAATGCATGAATCATATTGGCCAAATGTAGAACGTGAAGTTTGGGGTATTACACAAGGTTCTTACTGATTGAATTTTGCTGTTTGTACACTGATTTTTAACACATAGTTTGATGCTTCCATTGTTGCAAAGTGTCAATTGATGGGAAAACTCTTTAAATTTAAACTGTCCAATAGGGTAATGTCACGTGGTAAAGTGTAAAGTAAAGTGTAAATGTAGCAAGGTTCACACCGATCGAACTTTGCTATTTGTACAATTATTTTTGACACGCTGGTTGACACTCACATTGTTGTCAAGTGTCAATTAGATGGGAAAGCTGTTTAAAATTTATACTGTTCAACAGGGTATTGTCACATGGCAAAGTGTAAACTAGAGTGAGTACACCACAGTGTAAATGTGGCAAGGTTCTTATCGATTGAACTTAGCTATTTGTACACTGATTTTTGACACATTGCTTAACACTTGCATTGTTGCCGAGTGTCAATTGAATAAGAAAATTGTTTGAAATTTATACTGTCCAATAGGGTAATGTCACGTGGCAAAGTGTAAACTAAAGTGTGCACACCATAGTGTACATGTAGCAAGGTCATAACCGATTGAACTTTGCTATTTCTACATTGATATTTGACGCATTGTTTGATACTAGCGTTGTTGAAGAGTGTCAATTTGATGGGAAAATTGTTTGAAATTTAAACTCTCCAATAGGGTAATGACACGTGGCGTAGTCTAAACTAAAGTGTACACCATAGTGTACATGTAGCAAGGTTCTTACCGATTGATCTTTGCTATTTGTACACTGATTTTTAACACGTTGTTGGATACTTGCATTGTTGTCAAGAGTCAATTGGATGGGAAAACTATTTGAAATTTAAACAGTCCAACAAGGTAATGTCACGAGGTAAAGTGTGAACTAAAGTGTACCTATAACAAGGTTCATACCGATCGAACTTTGCTATTTGTACACTGATTTTTGACACGTTATTTGACACTTGCAATATTGTCAAGTGTCAATTGGATGGAAAAACTGTTTGAAATTTATACTGTCGAACAGGGTAATGACATGTGACAAAGTGTAAATTAAAGTGTATATACCATAGTGTAAATGTAGCAAGGTTTTTACCGATTGAACTTAGCTATTTGTACACTTATTTTTGACACGTTGTCTGACACTTGTATTGTTGTCAAGTGTCAATTGGATAAGAAAACTGTTTTAATTTTATAGTGTCCAACAGGGTAATATCACGTGGCAAAGTGTAAACTAAAGTGTTCACTCCATCGTGTACATGTAGCAAGGTTCTTATCGATTGAACTTTTATATTTGTACACTAATTTTTGACATGTTGTTTGACAATTACATTATTGTCAAATTTCAATTGGATGGGAAAACTATTTTAAATATAAACTATCCAACAGGGTAATGTTACGTGGCAAAGAGTAAAATAAAGTGTGTACATCATAGTGTAAATGTGGCAAGGTCCTTACCGATTGCACTTTGCTATTTGTACACTGATATTTGACACGTTGTTTGACACTTGTATTGTTGATGAGTGTCAATTGGATTGGAAAACTATTTAAAATTTAAACTGTCCAACAGGATAATGTCACATGGTAAAGTGTAAACTAAATTATACATGTAGCAAGGTTCTTACGATTGAACATTGTTATTTGTATACTGATTTTTGACACGTTGTTTGACACTAGCATTGTTGTCAAATATCAATTGGATGGGAAAACTGTTTGAAATTTAAACTCTCCAGTAGGGTAATGACACGTGGTAAAGTCTAAACTAAAGTGTTTACACCATAGTGTACATGTAGGAAGGTTCTTACCAATTGAACTTTGCTATTTGTACACTAATTTTTGACACTTTGTTTGACACTTGCATTGTTGTCAAGTGTCAATTGGATGGAAAAACTGTTTGAAATTTAAACCAACCAACCGAGTAATGACACGTGGAAAAGTGTAAACTAAAGTGTACACTATAGTGTTCATGTGTCAAGTTTCTTACCGATTGAACTTTGCTATTTGTACACTAATTCTTGACACGTTGTTTGACACTTGCATTGTTGTCAAGTGACAATTGGATGGGAAAACTGTTCGAAATTTAAACTTTCCAATAGGGTAATGTCATGTGGCAAAGTGTAAACTAAAGTGCACACCATAGTGTACATGTAGCAAGGTTCTTACGGATTGAAATTTGCTATTTGTACACTAATTTTTGACATGTTGTTTGACACATGCATTGTTGTTAAGGGTCGATTGGAGAAGAAAACTATTTGAAATAAATACTGTCCAACAGGGTAATGTCATGTGGCAAAGTGTAAACTAAAGTGTGCACAACATAGTGTACATGTAGCAAAGCCCTTACCTATTGAACTTTGTTATTTGTACACTAATATTTGACACTTTTATTTGATGCTTGCTTTGTTGACAACTGTCAATTGGATGGGAAAACTAATTGAAATTTAATCACTCCAACAGGGTAACGACACGTGGCAAAGTCTAAGCTAAAGTGTACACTATATTGTACACGTGGCAAGGTTCTTACCGATTGATCTTTGCTATTTGTACACTGATTTTTGACATGTTGTTTGACACTTGTATTGTTGTCAAGTGCCAATTAGATAGGCAAACTATTTGAAATTTAAACTATCCTACAGGGTGATGTCACGTAGTAAAGTGTGAACCAAAGTGTGTACACCACAGTGTACATGTAGCAGTGTTCTTATCGATTGAACATTGCTATTTGTACACTAATTTTTAACACGTTGTTTGACACTAGCATTGTTGTCAACTATCAATTGGATGGGAAAACTGTTTGAAAATTAAATTGTGCAATAGGGTAATGTCACATGGCAAAGTGTAAACTAAAGTGTACACCATAGTATACATGTAGTATGGTCCTTACCGATTGAACTTTAATATTTGTAAACTGATTTTTGACACGTTGTTTGACAGTTGCATTGTTGTCTAGTGTCAATTGGATGGAAAAAACTATTTAAAATTTAAACTGTCCAGCTAGGTAATGTCACGTGGCAAAGTTTAAACTAAAGTGTACACCATAGTGTACATGTAGTATGGTCCTTACCGATTGAACTTTAATATTTGTAAACTGAATTTTGACACGTTGTTTGACAGTTGTATTGTTGTCTAGTCTTAATTGGAGGGAAAAACTATTTAAAATTTAAACTGTCCAGCTGGGTAATGTCACGTGGCAAAGTTTAAACTAAAGTGTACACCATTTTGTACATGTAGCAAGGTTCTTACCGATTGAACTTTGTTATTTGTACACTAATTTTTAACACGTCGTTTGACACTTGCATTGGTGTCAAGTGTCAATTGGAAGGGAAAACTATTTGAAATTTAAACTGTCCAATTGGGTAATGTCACATGGTAAAGTGTGAAGTAAAGTGTACAAGTAGCAGGGTTCATACCGATCGAGCTTTGCTATTTGTACACTTATTTTTGACACGTTGGTTGACACTTGCAATGTTGTCAAGTGTCAATTAGATTGGAAAACTATTTGAAATGTATACTGTCCAATAGGATAATGTCACATCGCAAAGTGTAAACTAAAGTGTGTACACCACAGTGTAAATGTGGCAAGGTTCTTACCAATTAAACTTAGCTATTTGTACACTGATTTTTGATACATTGTTTAACACTTGCATTATCTCAAAGTGTTAATCAAATAAGAAAGCTATTTGAAATTCATACTGTTCAACAGGGTAATGTCGCGTGGGAAAGTGTAAATTAAAGTGTGCACACCATAGTGTACATGTAGCAAGGTCCTTACCGATTGAATTTTGCTATTTGTACACTGATATTTGACACGTTGTTTGACACTTGCATTATTGACGAGTGTCAATTAGATGGGAAAACTGTTCGAAAGTTAATCTCTCCAACAGGGTAATGACACGTGACAAAGTCTAAACTAAAGTGTATGCGATAGTGTACATGAAGCAAGGTTCTTACCGATTGATCTTTGCTATTTGTATACTGATTTTTAACACGTTGTTTAACACTTACATTGTTGTCAAGTGTCAATTGGATGGGGAAACTATTTGAAATTTAAACTGTCCAACAAGGTAATGTCACGTGGTAAAGTGTGAACTAAAGTGAACATGTAGCAAGGTTCATACCGATCGAATTTTGCTATTTGTACACTGATTTTTGACACGTTGGTTGACACTTGCATTGTTGTCCAGTGTCAATTGTATGAGAAAATTGTTTCAAATTTATACTGTCGATCAGGGTAATGACACATGGCAAAGTGTAAACTAAAGTGTGTATACCACAGTGTAAATGTAGCAAGGTTTTTACCGATTGAACTTAACTATTTGTATACTGATTTTTGACAAATTGTTTGACACTTGTATTGTTGTCAAGTGTCAATTGGATAAGAAAACTGTTTGAAATTTATAGTGTCCAATAGGGTAATGTCACGTGGCAAAGTGCAAACTAAAGTGTGCACTCCATCGTGTACATGTAGTAAGGTTCTTACCGATAGAACTTTGCTATTTGTACACTGATTTTTTACACTTTGTTTGGCAATTACTTTATTTTCAAGTTTCAATTGGATGGGAAAACTATTTTAAAAATAAACTATCCAACAGGGTAATGTTACGTGATAAAGTGTAAACTAAAGTGTGCACACCATAGTACACATGTAGCAAGGTTCATACCGATTGAATTTTGCTATTTGTACACTGATATTTTACACGTTGTTTGACACTTTCATTGTTGACAAGTGTCAATTGGATGGGAAAAATGTTCGAAATTTAAACTCTCCAACAGGGTAATGACACTTCGCAAAGTCTAAACTAAAGTGTACACCATAGTGTACATGTAGCAAGGTTCTTGTCGATTTATCTTTGCTTTTTGTACACTGATTTTTGACACGTTGTTTGATACTTGCATTGTTATCAAGTGCCAATTGGATGGAAAACTATTTGAAATTTAAACTGTCTAACAGGGGAGTAATGTCGCGTGGTAAAGTGTGAACTAAAGTGTACCTTTAGCAAAGTTCATACCGATTGAACTTTGCTATTTGTACACTGATTTTTGATACGTTGGTTGACACTTGCATTGTTGTCAAGTGTCAATTGGATGGAAAAACTATTTGAAACTTATACTAATGAACTGGGTAATGACACGTGGCAAAGTGTAGACTAAAGTGTGTACACCATAGTACAAATGTAGCAAGGTTTTTACCTATTGAACTTTGCTATTTGTACAGTGATTTTTGACACATTGTTTGGCACTTGCATTGTTGTCAAGTGTCAATTTGATAAGAAAATTGTTTGAAATTTATACTGTCCAATATGGTAACGTCACATGGCAAAGTGTAAACTAAAGTGTGCACTCTATCGTGTGCATGTAGCAAGGTTCTTACCGATTGAACTTTGCTATTTATATACTGATTTTTGACACGTTGTTTGACAATTACATTATTGTCAAGTTTCAATTGGATAGGAAAACTATTTTAAATATAAACTATCTAACAATGCAATGTCACGTGGCAAAGTGTAAAGTAAAGTGTACACCAAAGTGTACATTAGCAAGGTTCATACAGATTGAACTTTGCTATTTGTACACTGATTTTTGACTTGTTGTTTGACACTTGTATTGTTGTCAGGTGTCAATTGGATGGAAAAATTGTTTGAAATTTGTATTGTCCAACAGGGTAATGTCATATGGCAAAGTATAAACTAAAGTGTACACAATAGTGTACATGTAGCGACGTTCGTACCGATTCAATTTTGCTATTTGTGCACTAATTTTTGACACATTTTTTTGACACTTGCATTGTTGTCAAGTGCCAATTAGATGGGAAAACATTTTGAAATTTAAACTACCCAACGAGGTAATGTCATGTGGTAAAGTGTAAACTAAAGTGTACACCATAGTGTACATATAGCAAGGTCCTTAATGATTGAACTTTGATATTTGTAAACTGATTTGTGACACGTTGTTTGACACTTACATTGTTGATGACTATCAATTGGATGGGAAAACTTTTTGAAATTTAATCACTCCAACAGGGTAATGACACGTGGCAAAGTCCAAACTAAAGTGTACACCATATTGTACATGTAGCAATGTTATTACCGATTGAACTTTAGTATTTGTACACTGATTTTTTACACGTTGTTTGACACTTGAATTATTGTCAATTATCAATTGGGTGGAAAAACTATTTGAAATTTAAACTGTCCAACAGGGTAATGTCACGTGGTAAAGTGTGAACTAAAGTGTACATGTAGCAAGGTTCATACCGATCGAACTTTGCTATTTGTACACTAATTTTTGACATGTTGTTTGACACTTGCATTCTTATCAAGTGTCAATTGGATGGAAAAACTGTTTAAAATTTAAACTATCCAACAGGGTAATGTCACGTGGCAAAGTGTAAACTAAAGTGTGAACATCATAGTGTACATGTAACAAGGTTCATACCCATTGAATTTTGCTATTTGTACAATGATTTTTGACACGTTGTTTAACACTTGCATTGTTGTTAAGTGTCAAATTGATGGAAAAACTGTGTGAAATTTATACTGTCCAATAGGGTAATGTCACGTGACAAAGTGTAAACTAAAGTGTGTACACCACAGTGTACATGTAGCAAGGTTCATACCGATTGAACTTTTATTTTTGTACAATGATTTTTGACATGTTGTTTGACACTTGCAATGTTGTCAAGTGTCAATTTGATGGGAAAACTATTTGAAATTTAAATTGTCCAACAGGGTAATAACATGTGGCAAAGTGTAAACTAAAGTTTACACCATAGTGTTCATGTAGCAAGGTTCTTACTGATTGAACTTTGCTATTTGTACACTGATTTTTTACAACTTATTTGACACTTGCATTGATATCAAGTGTCAATTAGATGGGAAAACTATTTGAAATATAGGCTGCCCAATAGGGTAATGTCACGTGGTAAAGTACAAACTAGAGTGTACATCTAGTAAGGTTCATACCGATTGAACTTTGCTATTTGTACAATGATGTTTGACACGTTATTTGACACTCACATTGTGGACGAGTGTCAATTGAATGGGAAAACTATTTGAAATTTAAACTGTCCAACATGGTAATGACATGTGGCAAAGTGTACACCATAGTGTACACGTTGCAAGGTTTTTACTGATTGATCGTTTCTATTTGTACACTGACACGTAGTTAGACACTTGCATTGTCAACGAGTTTCAATTGGATAGAAAAATTGTTTGAAATTTAAAATGTCCAATAGGGTAATGACACGTGAAAAAAATTGTAAACTAAAGTGTACACTATAGTGTACATGTAGGAAGGTTCTTACCGACTGAACTTTGCTATTTTTACACTAATTTTTGTCACGTTGTTTGACATTTGCATTGTTTTCAAGTGTCAATTAGATGGGAAAACTGTTTGAAATTTAAACTGTCCAACAAGGTAATGTCACGTGGTAAAGTGTAAACTAAAGTGTATATGTAGCAAGGTTCGTACCGATTGAACTTTGCTATTTGTACACTGATTTTTGACACGTTGTTTGACAATTGCATTGTTATCAAGTGTCAAATTGATGGGAAAACTGTGTGAAATTTATAATTTCCAGAAGGGTAATATCACATGGCAAAGTGTAAACTAAAGTGTGTACACCATAGTGTACATGTGGTAAGGTTCTTACCGATTGAACTTTGCTATACGTACATTGATTTTTGACACATTGTTTGACACTTGCATTGTTGCAAAGTGTCAATTGGATGGGAAAATTGTTTGAAATTTAAACTGTCCAATAGGGTAATGACACATGGCAAAGTGTAAACTAACGTTTACACCATAGTGTTCATGTAGAAAGGTTCATACCGATTGAACTTTGCTATTTGTACACTGATTTTTGACAAGTTGTTTACACTTGCATTGCTATCAAGTGTCAATTAGATGGGAAAACTATTTGAAATTTAAACTGTCCAACATCCTAATGTTACGTGGTAAAGTGTAAACTAAAATGTACAAGTGGCAAGGTTCATACCGACTGAACTTTGCTATTTGTACACTGGGTTTTGACATGTTATTTGACACTTACATTGTTGTCAAGTGTCAAATTGATGGGAAAACCTTGTGAAATTTATACTGCCCAACAGGGTATTGTCATGTGGCAATGTGTAAACTAAAGGGTGTACACCATAGTGTACATGTCGCAAGGTTCTTACCGATTGAAGTTTACTATTTGTACACTGATTTTTGACACATTGTTTGACACTTGCATTGTTGTCAATTGTCAATTGGATCGGAAAGCTGCTTGAAATTTAAAGTCTCCCAGAGGGTAATAACACGTGGCAAAGAGTAAGCAAAAGTTTACACTGTTGTGTTCATATAGCGAGGTTCTTACTGATTGAAATTTGCTATTTGTACACTAATTTTTGACACGTTGTTTGACACTTGCATTGCTATCAAGTGTTGATTAGATGGGAAAACTTTTTGAAATTTAAACTGCCCAATAGGGTAATGTCACGTGGTAAAGTGAAAACTAAAGTGCACATGTAGCAAGGTTCATACTGATTGAACTTTGCTATTTGTACATTGATTTTGACACGTTGTTTGACACTTGCATTGTTGACTAGTTTCAATTGGATGGGAAAACTATTTTAAATTCATACTGTCCCGCAGGGTAATGTCACGTAGCAAAGTATAAACTAAAGTGTGTACACCATAGTGTACATGAACGAAGGTTCTTACCGATTGAACTTTACTATTTTTACACTAATTTTTGACACGTTGTTTGACACTTGCATTGTTGTCAAGTGTCAATTAGATGGGAAAACAGTTTGAAATTTAAACTACCCAACAGGGTAATGTCACGTGGTAAAGTATAAAGTAATGTGTACATGTGGCAAGGTTCGTACCGATTGAACTTTGCTATCTGTACACTGATTTTTGACACGTTGTTTGACACTTGCACTGTAATCAAGTGTCAATTGGATGGGAAAACTGTTTGAAATTCATATTGTCCAACAGGGAAATGTCACGTTGCAAAGTGTAAACTAAAGTGTGTACACCATAGTGTACATGAAGCAAGGTTCTTACCGATTGAACTTTGCTATTTGTACACTGATTTTTGATGCGTTGTTTGACACTTGCACTGCTGTCATGTGTCAATTGGATGGGAAATATATTTAAAATTCATATAGTCCAACAGGGCAATGTCACATGGTAAAGTGTAAACTAAAGTGTGTACACTATATTGTACATTTGGCAAGGTCCTTATCGATTAAACTTTGTTATTTGTACACTGATGTTTGACATGTTGTTTGACGCTTGCATTGTTGATGAGTGTCAATTTGATGGGAAAACTATTTGAAATTCAAACTGTCCAACAAAGTAATGACACGTGGCAAAGTGTGAACTAAAGTGTACACCATAGTGTACCTGTTGCAAGGTTCTTACCGATTGATCGTTGCCATTTGTACACTGATTTTTGACACATTGTTTGACACTTGCATTGTTGACTAGTGTTAATTGGATGGGAGAATTGTTTGAAATTTAAACTGTCCAATAGGGTAATGTCACGTGGCAATGTGTAAACTAAAGTGTACACCATAGTGCACGTGAAGCAAGGTTCTTATCGATTGAACTTTGCTATTTGTACACTAATTTTTGACATGTTGTTTGACACTTGCACTATTTTCAAGTGTCAATTGGATGTAAAGCTATTTGAAATTCATACTGTCCAGCCGGGTAATGTCACGTGGGAAAGTGTAAATTAAAGTGTGTACACCATAGTGTACACGCAGGAACGATTGAACTTTGCTATTTGTGCACTGATTTTTGACACGTTGTCTGAGACTTACATTGTTGTCAAGTGTCAAATTGATGGGAAAACTATGTGAAATTTATACTGTCTAATAGGGTAATATCACGTGGTAAAGTGTAAACTAAAGTGTGTACACCATAGTGTACATGTGGCAAAGTTCTTACCGATTGAACTTTGCTATTTGTACACTGATTTTTGACACGTTGTTTGACACTTGCATTGTTACAAAGTGTCAATTAAATGGGAAAACTGTTCGAAATTTAAACTGTCCAACTAGGTAATGACACGTGTCAAAGTTTAAGCTAAAGTTTACCCCATAGTGTTCATGTAGAAAGGTTCTTACCGAATGAGCTTTGTTATATGTACACTGATTTTTGACACGTTGTTTGACTCTTGCATTGCTGTCAAGCGTCAATTAGATGGAAAAACTGTTTGAAATTTAAACTGCCCAACAGGATATTGTCACCTGGTATAGTGTAAACTAAAGTGTACATATAGCTAGGTTCATAGCGATTGAACTTTGTTATTTGTACATTGATTTTTAACACGTTATTTGACACTTGCATTGTTGACTAGTGTCAATTGGATTGGAAAACTGTTCGAAATTTATACTACCCAACAGGGTAATGTTACATGTGAAAGTGTAAACTAATGTGTGTCCACCATATTGTACATGTAGCAAGGTTCTTACCGACTGAACTTTGTTATTTGTACACTGATTTTTGACACGTTGTTTGACACTTGCACTGTAATCAAGTGTCAATTGGATGGGAAAACTGTTTGAAATTACTATTGTCCAACAGGGAAATGTCACGTTGCAAAGTGTAAACTAAAATGTGTACACCATAGTGTACATGAAGCAAGGTTCTTACCGATTGAAATTTGCTATTTGTACACTGATTTTTGACACGTTGTTTGACACTTACACTGCTGTCAAGTGTCAATTGGATGGGAAATATTTTTGAAATTTATACAGTCCAACAAGGTAATGTCATGTGGTAAAGTGTAAACTAAAGTGTGTACACCACATTGTACATGTAGCAAGGTCCTTGCCGATTGAACTTTGCTATTTGTACACTGATGTTTGACACGTTGTTAGACACTTACATTGTTGACGAGTGTCAATTGGATGGAAAAACTATTTGAAATTTAAATTGTCCAACAGGGTAATGACACGTGGCAAAGTGCAAACTAAAGTGTACACCACAGTGTTCATGTTGCAAGGTTCTTACCGACCGATCGCTGCTATTTGTACACTAATTTTTTACACGTTGTTTGACACTTGCATTGTTGACGAGTGTGAATTGGATGGAAAAACCGTTTGAAATTTAAACTGTCCAATCGGGTAATGACATGTGGCAAAGTGTAAACAAAAGTGTACACCTTAGTGTACATGTAGGAAGGTTCTTATCGATCGAAAATTACTATTTTTACACTGATTTTTTACACGTTGTTTGACATTTGCATTGTTGTCAAGTGTCAATTAGATGGGAAAACTATTTTAAATTTAAAATGCCCAACACGGTAATGTCACGTGGTAAAGTGTAAACTAAAGTGTACATGTAGCAAGGTTCATGCCGATTGAACTATTTGTACATTGATTTTTGACACGTTGTTTGACACTTGCATTGTTGTCATGTGTCAAATTGATAGGAAAAATTTGTGAAATTTATACTGTTTAATAGGGTAATGTCACGTGGCAAAGTGTAAACTAAAGTGTATGCACCCTAGCATACATGTAGCAAGGTTCTTACCGATTGAATTTTGCTATTTATACACTGATTTTTGACACATTGTTTGACACTTACACTATCGTCAAGTGTCAATTGGATGCGAAAACTATTTGAAATTTATATTGTCCCATAGGGAAATGTCACGTGGCAAAGTGTAAACTAAAGTGTGTACACCATAGTTTACATTTAGCAAGGTTCTTACCAATTGAACTTTGCTATTTGTACACTGATTTTTAACACGTTATTTGACACTTGCATTATCATCAAGTGTCATTTAGATGGGAAAACTATTTGAAATTCAAACTGCCCAATAGGGTAATGTCATGTGGTAAAGTGTAAACTAAAGTGTACATGTAGCGAGGTTCGTACCGATTGAACTATGCTATTTGTACACTAATTTTTGACACGTTGTTTGACAGTTGCATTGTTTTTCAAGTGTCAAATTGATGGGAAAACTATGTGAAATTTATACTATTTAACAGGGTAATGTCACATGGCAAAGTGTAAACTAAAGTGTGTACACTATAGTGTGTATGTAGCAAGGTTCTTACCGATTGAATTTCGCTATTTGTGCACTGATTTTTGAAACGTTGTTTGACACTTGCATTGTTGTCAAGTGTCAATTGGATAGGAAAACTATTTGAAATTTAAACTGTCCAACTGGGTAATACCACATGGCAAAGTGTAAACTAAAGCTTACACCGTAGTGTTTACGTAGCGAGGTTCTTACTAATTGAACTTTACTATTTGTACTTTGATTTTTTACACGTTGTTTGACACTTACATTGGTGTCAAGTATCAATTAGATGGGAAAACTATTTGTAATTTAAACTGCCCAACAGGGTAATGTCACGTGGTAAAGTGTAAACTAACGTGTACATGTAGCAATGTTTATACCGATTGAACTTTGCTATTTGTACACTGATTTTTGACACGTTGTTTGACACTTGCATTGTTGACAAGTGTCAATTGGATGAGAAAACTATTTGAAATTTATACTATCAAAGAGGAAAACATCACGTGGTAAAGTGTAAACTAAAGTGTGTACACCATAGTGTACAAGTAGTAAGGTTCTTGCCGATTGAACATTGCCATTTGTAAACTGATTTTTGACACGTCGTTTGACACTTACGTTATTGTCAAGTGTCAATTGGAAGGGAAAACTATTTGAAACTCATACTGTCCAACATGGCAATGTCACGTGACAAAGTTTAAACTAAAGTGTGTACACCATAGTGTACATGAAGCAAGGTTCTTACCGATTGAACTTTGTTATTTGTACGCTGATTTTTGACACATTGTTTGACACTTGCATTGTCGTTAAGTGTCAATTGGATAGGAAAACTATTTGAAATTTAAACTGTCCAACATGTTAATGACACGTGGCAAAGTGTAATCTAAAGTTTACACCATAGTGTTCATGTTGCAAGGTTCTTACCGATTGAACTTTGCTGTTTGAATACTGATTTTTGACAAGTTGTTTGACCCTTAAATTGTAGTCGAGTGTCAATTAGATGGGAAAACTATTTGAAATTTAAACTGCCCAATGGGGTAATGTCAAGTGGTAAAGTGTAAACTAAAGTGTACATGTAGCAAGTTTCATATCGATTGAACTTTTCTATTTGTACACTAATTTTTGACACGTCGCTTGACACTTGCATTGTTGTCAAGTGTCAAAATTGATGGGAAAACTGTGTAAAATTTATACTGTCCAACAGGGTAATGTCATGTGGCAAAGTGTAAACTAAAGTGTGTACACCATAGTGTACATGCAGAATGGTTCTTACTGATTGAACTTTGCTATTTGTACACTAATTTTTGACACGTAGTTTGATTCTTGCATTGTTGTCAAGTGTCAATTAGATAAGAAAACTGTTTGAAATTTAAAATGTTCAACAGGGTAATAACACGTGGTAAAGTGTAAACTAAAATTCACACCGTAGTGCTCTTGTAGCAAGGTTCTTACTGTTTGAACTTTGCTATTTGTGCTTTGATTTTTGACACGTTTGACACTTGCATTGTAGTCAAGTGTCAATTAGATGGGAAAACTGTTTAAAAGTTAAACTACCCAACAGGGTAATGTCACGTGGTAAAGTGTAAACTAAAGTGCACATGTAGCAAGGTTCATACCGATTGAGCTTTGCTATTTTTAAACTGATTTTTGACACGTTGTTTAACACTTGCATTGTTGACTAGTGTCAATTGGTTGGGAAAACTGTTTGAAATTTATAATGTCCAACAGGGTAATGTCACATGGCAAAGTGTAAACAAAAGTGTGTACACCATAGTGTACAAGTAGCAAGGTTCTTACCGATTGAACATTGTCATTTGTACACTGATTTTTGACACGTTGTTTTGACACTTGCACTATTGTCAAGTGTCAATTGGATGTGAAAACTATTTCAAATTCATACTAGCCAACATGGTAATGTCACTTGACAAAGTTTAAACTAAAGTGTGCACACCATAGTGTGCATGAAGCAAGGTTCTTACCAATTGAATTTTCCTATTCGTACACTGATTTTTGACACGTTGTTTGACACTTGCATAGTTGTCAAGTGTCTATTGGATGGGAAAACTATTCGAAATTCATACTGTCCAACAGGAAAATGTCACGTGGTAAAATGTAAACAATGTAAACTAAAGTGTGTACACCGTAGTGTACATGAAGCAAGGTTCTTACCGATGGAACTTTGCTATTTGTACACTGATTATTCACACGTTGTTTGACACTTGAACTACTATCAAGTGTCAATTGGATGGGAAATATGTTTGAAATTTATATAGCACAACATGGTAATGTCACGTGATAAAGTGTAAACTAAAGTGTGTCCACCATATTGTACATGTAGCAAGATCCTTACCGATTGAACTTTAATATTTTTACACCCATTTTTGACACGTTGTTTGACATTTGCATTGTTGACGAGTGTCAACTGGATGGGAAAATAGTTTGAAATTTAAATTGTCCAATAGGGTAATGACCTTTGGAAAAGTGTAAACTAAACTGTACACCATAGTGTACATGTAGGAAGGTTCTTACCGATTGAACTTTACTATTTTTACACTGATTTTTGACACGTTGTTTGACACTTACATTGTTGTCAAGTGTCAATTAGATGAGAAAACTGCTTGAAATTTAAACTGCCCAATAGGGCAGTGTCACATGGTAAAGTGTAAACTAAAATGTACATGTAGCACGGTTCGTACCGATTAAACTTCGCTATTTGTACACGGATTTTTGACACGTTGTTTGACACTTGCATTGTTGTCACGTGTCAATTGGATGGGAGAACTGCTTGAAATTTATACTGTCCAATAGGGCAATGTCACGTGGCAAAGTGTAAACTAAAGTGTGCACACCATAGTGTACAAGTAGCAAAGTTCTTACCGATTGAACATTGTCATTTGTACACTAATTTTAACACATTGTTCGACACTTGCACTATTGTCAAGTGTCAATTGGATGGGAAAACAAATTGAAATTCATACTGTCCAATAGGGTAATGTCATGTGGCAAAGTTTAAACTTAAGTGTGTTCACCATAGTGTACATGAAGCATGGTTCTTATCGATTGAACTTTTCTATTTGTACACTGATTTTTGACACGTTGTTTGACACTTGCACTGTTGTCAAGTACAAATTGGATGGGAAAACTATTTGAAACTCATACTGTCCAATAGGGTAATGTCATGTGGCAAAGTGTAAACTAAAGTGTGTACACCATAGTGTACATGAAGCAAGGTTCTTACCGATTGAACTTTGCTGTTTGTACACTGATTTTTGACACGTTGTTTGATACTTGCAGTGTTGTCAAGTGTCAATTGGATGGGAAATATATTTGAAATTTATACTATCTAATAGGGTAATGACTCGTGGAAAATCGTAAACTAAAGTGTACACCATAGTGTACATGTAGGAAGGTTCTTACCGATTGAACTTTAATATTTTAACACTGATTTTTTACACGTTGTTTGATACTTGCATTGTTGTGAACTGTTAATTAGATGGGAAAATTGTTTGAAATTTAAACTGCCCAACAAGGTAATGTCACGTGAAAAAGTGTAAACTAAAGTGTACATGTAGCAAAGTTCATACCAGTTGAGCTTTACTATTTGTACATTGATTTTTGACACGTTGTTTGACACTTGCACTATTGTCAAGTGTAAATTGGATGGGAAAATTATTTGAAATTCATACTGTCTAGCAGGGTAATGTCACGCGGGAAAGTGTAAACTAAAGTGCCTGATTGAACTTTTCTATTTGAACACTTATTTTTGACACGTTGTTTGACACTTGCATTGTTGCGAAGTGTCAATTGTACGGGAAAATTGTTTGAAATTTAGACTTTCCAACAGGGAAATGACACGTGGTAAAGTGTAAACGAAAGTTTACACCATAGTGTTCATGTAAAAAAGTTCTTATCGATTGAACTTTGCTATTTGTGCACTTTAGACACTTGCACTATTGTCAAGTGTCAGTCGGATGGAAAATATATTTGAAATTTTTACAGTCCGACAGGGTAATGTCATGTGGTAAAGTGTATACTAAAGTGTGTACACCGTATTGTACATGTAGCAAGGTCCTTACCGGTTGAACTTTGCTATTTGTACACTGATGTTTGACACGTTGTTTGACTCTTGCATTGTTGACGAGTGTCAATTGGATGGGAAAACTATTTTAAATTTAAATAGTCCAACAGGGTAATGACACGTGGCAAAGTGTAAACTAAAGTGTACACCATAGTGTACATGTTGCAAGGTTCTTACTGATTGATAGTTGCTATTTGTACATTGATTTTTAACACATTGTTTGACACTTATGATTTTGACGAGTTTCAATTGGATGGAAAAACTATTTGAAATATAAACTGTCCATTAGGGTAATGACACATGGAAAAGTGTAGACTAAAGTGTACACCATAGTGTACATGTAGGAAGGTTCTTACCGATTGAACTTTACTATTTTTACACTGATTTTTGACACGTTGTTTGACACTTGCTTTGTTGTCAAGTGTCAATTAGATTGGAAAACTGTTTAAAATTTAAACTGCCTAACAGGGTAATGTCACGTGGTAAAGTGTAAACTAAAGTGTACATGTTGCAAGGTTTCGTACCGATTAAACTTTGAGATTTCTACACTGATTTTTGACACGTTGTTTGACACATGCATTATTGTCAATTGTCAAATTGATGGGAAAAATGTGTGAAATTTATACTGTCTAACAATGTAATATCATGTGGTAAAGTGTAAACTAAAGTGTGTACACCATAGTGTATATGTAGCAAGGTTCTTATCGATTGTACTTTGATATTTGTACACTGATTTTTGATACGTTGTTTGACACTTGCACTATTGTCAAGTGTCAATTGGATGGGAAATTTTTTTGAAATTCATACTGTCCAACTGGGTAATATCACGTGGCAAAGTGTAAACTAAAGTTTACACCATAGTGTACATGTAGGAAGGTTCTTACCGATTGGACTTCACTATTTTCACATTGATTTTTGACACGTTGTTTGACACTTGCATTACTGTCAAGTATTAATTAGATGGGAAAACTGTTTGAAATTTAAACTGTCCAACTGGGTAATGTCACGTGGTAAAGTGTAAACTAAAGTGTATATGTAGCAAGGTTCATACCGATTGAACTTTGAGATTTGTACACTGATTTTTGACATGTTGTTTGACACTTGGGTTGTCGTCAAGTGTCAAATTGATGGGCAAATTGTGTGAAATTTATACTGTCTAATAGGGTAATATCATGTGGCAATGTGTAAACCAAAGTGTGTACACCATAGTGTACTTGTAGCAAGGTTCTTACCGATTGAATTTTGCTATTTGAAAACTGATTTTTGACACGTTGTTTGACACGTGCATTGTTACAAAGTGTCAATTGGATGGGAAAACAACTTGAAATTTAAACTGTCCAACTGGGTAATGACACATGGCAAAGTGTAAACTAAATTTTACACCATAGTGTTCATGTAGCAACGTTCTTACTGATTGAACTTCGCTATTTGTACACTGATTTTTGACACGTTGTTTGACACATGCATTGCTGTCAAGTGTTAATCAATTGGGAAAACTATTTGAAATTTAAACTGCCCAATAGGGTAATGTCACGTGGTAAAGTGTAAACTATAGTGTACATGTAGCTAGGTTCATAGCAATTGAACTTTACTATTTGTACACTGATTTTTGACACATTGTTTGACATTTGCATTGTTAACTAGTGTCAGTTGGATGGGAAAACTATTTGAAATTTATACTGCCCAACAGGGTAATGTCACGTGGCAAAGTGTAAACTAATGCGTGTACACCGTGGTGTACAAACAGCAAGGTTCTTACCGATTGAACTTTGCTATTTGTACACGAATTTTTGACACGTTGTTTGATACTTGCACTATTGTCAAGTGTCAATATGATGGAAAAATTGTTTGAAATTCATACTATCAAATAGGGTAATTTCACGTGCCAAAGTGTAAACTAAAGTGTGCACACCATAGTGTACATGAAACAAGGTTCTTATCGATTGAATTTTGCCATTTGTACATTTATTTTTGACACGTAGTTTGACACTTGCACTATTGTCAAGTGTCAATTGGATGGGAAATATGATTGAAATTTTTATAGTCCAACAGGGTAATGTCACATGGTAAAGTGTAAACTAAAGTGTGTACACCATATTGTACATGTAGCAAGGTCCTTACCGATTGAACTTTGTTATTTGTACACTGATGTTTGGCACATTGTTTAACACTTGCACTATTATTAAGTGTCAATTGAATGGAAAAACTGATTGAAATTTAGACTGTTCGACAGGGTAATGGCACGTGGCAAAGTGTAAACTAATGTGTACACCATAGTGTACATGTAACAAGGCTCTTACCGATTGAACTTCGCTATTGTACACTTATTTTTGACACTTTTTTGAAACTTGCACTGTTGCCAAGTGTCAATTGGATGGGAAATATGTTTGAAATTTATATAAACCACCAGGGTAATGTCACGTGGCAAATTGTAAACTAAAGTGTGTACACCATATTGTACATGTGGTAAGGTCCTTACCGATTGAACTTTGCTATTTGTACACTAATTTTTGACACGTTGTTCCACACTTGCACTGTTCTCAAGTGTCAATTGGATGGGAAAACTACTTGAAATTAATATTGTCCAACAGGGTAATGTCACATGGCAAAGTGTAAACTAAAGTGTGTACACTATAGGGTACATTTAGCAAGGTTCTTACCGATTGAACTTTGCTATTTGTACACCAATTTTTGACATGTTGTTTGACACTTGCATTGTTGTCAAGTGTCAATTGGATGAGAAAACTGTTTGAAATTTACACAATCCAAGAGGGTAATGTCACATGGCAAAGTGTAAACTAAAGTGTGTACATCGTAGTGTACGTGTAGCAAGGTTCTTGCCGATTGAAGTTTGCCATTTGTACACTGATTTTTAACACGTTGTTTGATAATTGCATTGCTAAAGAGTGTCAATTCGATGGAAAAACTGTTTGAAATTTACACAATCTAAGAGGGTAATGTCACGTGGCAAAGTGTAAACTAATGTGTGTACACCATAGTGTAGATGTAGCAAGGTTCTTCCCGATTGAACTTTGCCTTTTGTACACTGATTTTTGACACGTTTGACACTTACATTGCTGACGAGTGTCAATTGGATGGGAAAATTGTTTGAAATTTAAACTGTCAAAGAGGATAATAACACGTGGCAAAGTGTAAACCAAACTGTACACCATAGTGTACATTTAGCGAGGTTATTACAGATTGAACTTTGCTATTTATTCACTAATTTTTGACGCGTTGTTTGACACTTGCATTGTTGTCATGTGTCAACTAGATGGGAAAATTGTTTGAAATTTATACTGTCCAACAGGGTAATATCAAGTGGCAAAGTGTAAACTAAAGTGTGTACACCATAGTGTACTTGTAACAAGGTTCTTACCGATTGAACTTTGCTATTTATACACTAATTTTTGGCACGTTGTTTGACACTTACATTGTAGCAAAGCATTAATTAGATGGGAAAACTGTTTGAAATTTAAACTGTCCAATAGGATAATGACACGTGGCAAAGTGTAAACTAAAGTTTACACCATAGTGTTCATGTAGCAAGGTTCTAACCGATTGAACTTTGCTATCTATACACTGATTTTTGACACGTTGTTTCACACTTGCATTGCTGTCAAGTGTCAATTAGATGGGAACATTGTTTGAAATTTAAACAGCCCAACAAGGTAATGTGACGTGGTAAAGCGTAAACTAAAGTGTACATGTAGCAAGGTTCATACCGATTCAACTTTGCTAATTGTACATTGATTTTTGACATGTTATTTGACACTTGCAATGTTGTCAAGTGTCAAATTGATGGGAAAACTATGTGAAATTTATACTATCCAACAGGGTGATGTCACATGGCGAAGTATAAACTAAAGTGTCGACACCATAGTGTACATCTAGCAAGGTCTTACCGATTGATCTTTGCTATTTGTACACTGATTTTTGACATGTTCTTTCACGCTTGCATTGTTGCCAAGTGTCAATTAGATGGAATTTTTTTTTAAATTTAAACTGTCGAACAGGGTAATAACACCTCGCAAAGTGTAAACTAAAGTTTACACCATATTGTTCATGTAGGAAAGTTCGTACCGATTGAACTTTGCTATTTGTACACTGATTTTTGATACGTTGTTTGACACTTGCACTACTGTCAAGTGTTAATTAGATGGGAAAACTATTTGAAGTTTAAACTGACCAATAGGGTAATGTCACGTGGTAAAGTAGAAACTAAAGTGTACATGTAGCAAGGTTCATACCGATTGAACTTTGCTATCTGTACACTATTTTTTGACATGTTGTTTGACCCTTGCATTGTTGAAGAGTGTCAATTGGATAGGAAAACTATTTTAAATTTATACTGTCCAATAGGATAATGTCACATGGTAAAGTGTAAACGAAAGTGTGTAGACCATAGTGTACATGTAGAAAGGTTCTTACCGATTCAATTTTGCTATTTGTACACTAATTTTTGACACGTTGTTTGACACTTGCACTGTTGTCAGCTGTCAATTGGATGAGAAAAATGTTTGAAATTTATATTGTCCAACAAGGTAATATCCCGTGGCAAGGTGTAAACTAAAGTGTGTACACCATAGTGTACATTTTGCAAGGTTCTTACCGATTGAACTTTGCTATTTGTACGTTGATGTTGAGAATTTGTTTGACACTTGTATTATTGATGAGTGTCAATTGGATGGGAAAGCTATTTGAAGTTTACGCAATCGAAGAGGGTAATGTCACGTGGCAAAGTGTAAACTAACATGTGGCAAGGTTCTTGTCGATTGAAGTTTTCCATTTTTACACTGATTTTTGACACGTTGTTTGACACTTGCATCACTGACGAGTGTCAATTGGATGGGAAAATTGTTTGAAATTTAAACTGTCAAATAGGGTAATGACACGTGGCAAAGTGTAAACTAAAGTGTACGCAATCGTGTACATGTAGCAAGGTTATTACCGATTGAACTTTCTATTTGTACATAGATTTTTGACACGTTGTTTGACACTTGCATCGGTGTCAAGTGTCAATTCGATGGAAATATTGCTTGAAATTTAAACTGCCCTACAGGGTATTGTCATGTGGTGAAGTGTAAGCTGAAGTGTACATGTAGCAAAGTTCGCACTGATTGAACTTTGCTATTTGTACACTAATTTTTGACACGTTGTTTGACACTTGCATTGTGGTCAAGTGTCAATTGGATGGAAAAACTGTGTGAAATTTCTACTGTCCAACGGGGTAAAAACTAAAGTGTGTACACTATAATGTACATGTAGCAAAGTTCTTAACGATTGAACTTTGCTATTTGTACACTTATTTTTGACACGATGTTTGACACTCGCAGTGTTGTCAAGTGTTGATTGGATGGGAAAACTATCTGAAATTTAAGCTGTCTAATAGGGTAATGTCACGTGGCAAAGTGTAAACTAAAGTGTACACCATAGTGTACATGTAGCAACGTTCTTACCAATTAAACTTTGCTATTTGTACATCAATTTTTGACACGTTGTTTGACACTTGCATTGTTGTTAAGTATCAATTGGATGGAAAAGCTGTTTGAAATATATACAGTCCAACAAGGTAATGTCACATGGTAAAGTGTAAACTAAAGTGTGTGCACCATTGTGTACATGTAGCAAGGTCATTACCAATTGAACTTTACTATTTGTACACCGATACTTAACAAGTTATTTGACACTTGCATTGTTGACGAGTGTCAATTGGATGGGAAATTGTTTGAAATTTAAACTGCCCAATGGGGTAACGACACTTGGCAAAGTCTAAAATAAAGTGTACACCATAGTGTACATGTTGCAAGGTTCTTACCGATTGAATCCTTGCTATTTGTACATTGATTTCTGACACTTTGTTTGACACTTGCATTGTTGACGAGTGTCAATTAGATGAGAAAATTGTTTGAAATTTAGACTGTCCGACAGGGTAATGACACGTGGCAAAGTGTAAACTTAAGTGTACACGATAGTGCACATGTAGCAAGGTTCTTTCCGATTGAACTTTGCTATTTGTACACAGATTTTTAACACGTTCCTTGACACTTGCACTATTGTGAAGTGTCAATTGGATGGGAAATATGTATGAAATTTATGAAGTCCAATAGGGTAATGTCACGTGGTAAAGTGTAAACTAAAGTGTGTACACCATATTGTACATGTAGCAAGGTCCTTACCAATTGAGCTTTGCTATTTGTACACTGATGTTTGACACGTTGTTTGACACTTACATTGTTGACGAGTGTCAATTGGATGGGAAAACTATTTGAAATTTAAACTGTCCCATAGTGTAATGACATGTGGCAAAGTTTAAACTAAACTGTACACCATTGTGTACATGTATGAAGGTTCTTACCGATTGAACTTCACTATTTTTACACTGGTTTTTGACACGTTGTGTGACACTTACATTGTTGTCAAGTGTTAATTAGATGGGAAAACTATAGTGTACATGTAGCAAGATTCGTACCGATTGAACTAGAGTGTACATTGTTGTCACGTGGTAAAGTGTAAACTAGAGTGTACATGTAGCAAGGTTCGTACCGATTGAACTTTGCTATTTGTACACTAATTTTTGACACGTTGTTTGACACTTGCACTGTTGTCAGCTGTCAATTGGATGAGAAAAATGTTTGAAATTTATATTGTCCAACAAGGTAATATCCCGTGGCAAGGTGTAAACTAATGTGTGTACACCATAGTGTACATTTTGCAAGGTTCTTACCGATTGAACTTTGCTATTTGTACGTTGATGTTGAGAATTTGTTTGACACTTGTATTATTGATGAGTGTCAATTGGATGGGAAAGCTATTTGAAGTTTACGCAATCGAAGAGGGTAATGTCACGTGGCAAAGTGTAAACTAACATGTGGCAAGGTTCTTGCCGATTGAAGTTTTCCATTTTTACACTGATTTTTGACACGTTGTTTGACACTTGCATCGCTGACGAGTGTCAATTGGATGGGAAAATTGTTTGAAATTTAAACTGTCAAATAGGGTAATGACACGTGGTAAAGTGTAAACTAAAGTGTACGCAATCGTGTACATGTAACAAGGTTATTAGCGATTGAACTTTCTATTTGTACACAAATTTTTGACACGTTGTTTGACACTTGCATCGGTGTCAAGTGTCAATTCGATGGAAAAATTGCTTGAAATTTAAACTGCCCTACAGGGTATTGTCATGTGGTAAAGTGTAAGCTGTAGTGTACATGTAGCAAGGTTCGTACTGATTGAACTTTGCTATTTGTACACTAATTTTTGACACGTTGTTTGACACTTGCATTGTGGTCAAGTGTCAATTGGATGGAAAAACTATGTGAAATTTCTACTCTCCAACAGGGTAAAAACTAAAGTGTGTACACTATATTGTACATGTAGCAAAGTTCTTAACGATTGAACTTTGCTATTTGTACACTTATTTTTGACACGATGTTTGACACTCGCGGTGTTGTCAAGTGTTGATTGGATGGGAAAACTATTTGAAATTTAAGCTGTCTAATAGGGTAATGTCACGTGGCAAAGTGTAAACTAAAGTGTACACCATAGTGTACATGTAGCAACGTTCTTACCAATTAAACTTTGCTATTTGTACATCAATTTTTGACATGTTGTTTGACACTTGCATTGTTGTTAAGTATCAATTGGATGGAAAAGCTGTTTGAAATTTATACAGTCCAACAAGGTAATGTCACATGGTAAAGTGTAAACTAAAGTGTGTACACCATTGTGTACATGTAGCAAGGTCATTACCAATTGAACTTTACTATTTGTACACCGATACTTAACAAGTTATTTGACACTTGCATTGTTGATGAGTGTCAATTGGATGGGAAATTGTTTGAAATTTAAACTGCCCAATGGGGTAACGACACTTGGCAAAGTCTAAAATAAAGTGTACACCATAGTGTACATGTTGCAAGGTTCTTACCGATTGATCCTTGCTATTTGTACATTGATTTCTGACACTTTGTTTGACACTTGCATTGTTGACGAGTGTCAATTAGATGAGAAAATTGTTTGAAATTTAGACTGTCCAACAGGATAATGACACTTGGTAAAGTGTAAACTTAAGTGTACACGATAGTGCACATGTAGCAAGGTTCTTTCCGATTGAACTTTGCTATTTGTACACAGATTTTTAACACGTTCTTTGACACTTGCACTATTGTGAAGTGTCAATTGGATGGGAAATATGTATGAAATTTATGAAGTCCAATAGGGTAATGTCACGTGGTAAAGTGTAAACTAAAGTGTGTACACCATATTGTACATGTAGCAAGGTCCTTACCAATTGAGCTTTGCTATTTGTACACTGATGTTTGACACGTTGTTTGACACTTACATTGTTGACGAGTGTCAATTTGATGGGAAAACTATTTGAAATTTAAACTGTAGCATAGGGTAATGACACGTGGCAAAGTTTAAACTAAACTGTACACCATTGTGTACATGTATGAAGGTTTTTACTGATTGAACTTCACTATTTTTACACTGGTTTTTGACACGTTGTGTGACACTTACATTGTTGTCAAGTGTTAATTAGATGGGAAAACTAGAGTGTACATGTAGCAAGGTTCGTACCGATTGAACTAGAGTGTACATTGTTGTCACGTGGTAAAGTGTAAACTAGAGTGTACATGTAGTAAGGTTCGTACCGATTGAACTTTGCTATTTGTACACTAATTTTTGACACGTTGTTTGACACTTGCACTGTTGTCAGCTATCAATTGGATGAGAAAAATGTTTGAAATTTATATTGTCCAACAAGGTAATGTCCCGTGGCAAGGTGTAAACTAAAGTGTGTACACCATTGTGTACATTTTGCAAGGTTCTTACCGATTGAACTTTGCTATTTGTACGTTGATGTTGAGAATTTGTTTGGCACTTGTATTATTGATGAGTGTCAATTGGATGGGAAAACTATTTGAAATTTAAACTGTCCAACAGGGTAATGACACGTGGTAAAGTGTAAGCTAAAGTTTACACCATAGTGTTCATGTAGCAAGGTTCTTACAGATTGAACTTTGCTATTTGTACACTGATTTTTGACAAGTTGTTTGACACTTGCATTGCTGTCAAGTGTCAACTAGATGGGAAAACTATTTGAAATTTAAACTGCCCAACAGGAAAATGTCATGTGGTATTGTGTAAACTAAAGTGTACATGTAGTATGGTTCATACCGATTGAACTTTACTATTTGTATACTAATTTTTGACACGTTGTTTGACACTTACACTATTGTCAAGTGTCAATTGAATAGGAAAACTATTTGAAATTCATACTGTCCAACAGGGTAATGGCACGTGGTAAAGTGTAAACTAAAGTGTGTACACCATAGTGTACATGTCGCAAGGTTCTTACTGATTGAACTTCACTATTTGTACACTGATTTTTCACACGTTGTTTGACACATGCAATGTTTTTAGGTGTCAATTGGATGGGAAATATGTTTGAAATTTATACAGTCCAACAGGGTAATGTCACGTGGTAAAGTGTAAACTAAAGTGTGTACACCATAGTGTACATGTCGCAAGGTTCTTACTGATTGAACTTCACTATTTGTACACTGATTTTTCACACGTTGTTTGACACATGCAATGTTTTTAGGTGTCAATTGGATGGGAAATATGTTTGAAATTTATACAGTCCAACAGGGTAATGTCACGTGGTAAAGTGTAAACTAAAGTGTGTACACCGTACTGTACATGTAGCAAGGTTCTTACCAATCGAACTTTGTTATTTGTACACTGATGTTTGTCACGTTGTTTGACACTTGCATTATTGTCAAGTGTCATATTGATGGGAAAATTGGGTAAAATTTATACTGTCTAACAGGGTAATATCACGTGGCAAAGTGTAAATCAAAGTGTGTACACTATAGTATACATGTAGCAAGGTTCATACCGATTGAACTTTGCAATTTGTACTCTGATTTTTGACAAGTTGTTTGACACTTGCACTATTATCAAGTGTCAATCGGATAGGAAAATTGTTTGAAATTTAAACTATCCAGCGGGATAACGACACGTGGCAAAAGTGTAAACTAAATTTTACAACATAGTGTTCATATAGCAAGGTTCGTACCGATTGAACTTTGCTATTTGTAGACCGATTTTTAACACGTTGTTTGACACTTGCATTGTTGACTAGTGTCAACTGGATGGGAAAACTGTTTGAAATTCATACTACCCAACAGGGTAATATCACGTGGCAAAGTGTAAACTAAAGTGTGTACACCATAGTGTACATGTAGTAAGGTTCTTACTGATTGAACTTTGCTATTTGTACACCGATTTTTGACACGTTGTTTGACAATTGCACAATTGTCAAGTGTCAATTGGATGGGAAAACTGTTTGAAATTCATACTGTCCAACAGGGTAATGTCACATAGCAATGTGTAAACTAAAGTGTGTACACCATAGTGTAAGTGAAGCAGGGTTCTTATCAATTGAACTTTTCTATTTTTACATTGATTTTTGACACGTTGTTTGAATTTGTAGTGTTGTCAAGTGTCAATTGGATGGGAAATATGTTTGAAATTTTTATAGTCCAACATGGTAATGTCACGTGGTAAAGTGTAACCTAAAGTGTGTACACCGTATTGCACATGTAGCAAGGACCTGACCGGTTGAACTTTACTATTTGTACATTGATGTTTGAAATGTTGTTTGACACTTGCATTGTTGACGAGTGTCAATTGGATGGGAAAACTATTTGAAATTTAAACTGTCCAAAAGGGTAATGACACGTGGCAAAGTGTAAACTAAAGTGTACACCATAGTGTACATGTTGCAAGGTTCTTACCAATTGATCGTTGCTATTTGTGCACTAATTTTGACATGTTGATTGACACTTGCACTGTTGATGAGTGTCAATTGGATGGGAAGACTATTTGAAATTTGTACTGTCCAATAGGGTAATGACACGTGAAAAAGTGTAAACTAAAGTGTACAGCGTAGTGTACATGTAGGAAGGTTATTACCGATTGAACTTTACTATTTTTACACTGATTTTTGACACGTTGTTTGACACTTGCATTGTCGTCAAATGTTAATTAGATGGGAAAGCTATTTGAAATTTAAACTGTCCAACAGGGTAATGTCACGTGGTAAAGTGTAAACCAAAGTGTACATGTAGCAAGGTTCGTACCGATTGAACTTTGCCATTTGTACACTAATTTTTGACACGTTACTTGACACTTGCATTGCTGTCAAGTGTCAATTAGAAGGGAAAATTGTTTTAAATTTAAACTATCCAATAGAGTAATGTCACGTGGTAAAGTGTAAATTAAAGTGTACATGTAGCTAGGTTCATAGCGATTGAACTTTGCTATTTGTACACTGATTTTTGACATGTTGTTTGACACTAGCATTGTTGATTAGTGTCAATTGGATGGGAAAACTATTTGAAATTTATACTGCCCAACAGGATAATGTCATGTGGCAAAGTGTAAACTAAAGTGTGTACACCAAAGTTTACATGTAGCAAAGTTCTTACCGATTGAACTTTGCTATTTGTACACTAATTTTTTGACACGTTGGTTGACACTTGCACTGTTGTCAAGTGTCAATTGGATGGAAAAATTGTTTGAAATTTATATTGTCCAACAGGATAATGTCCCGTGGCAAACTATAAACTGAAGTGTGTACACCATAGTGTACATTTAGCAAGGTTCTTACCGATTGAACTATGCTATTTGTACACTGATTTTTGAAACGTCGTTTGACACTTACATTGTTGTCAAGTTTAAATTGGATGGGAATACCGTTTGAAATTTACACAATCCAAGAGGGTAATGTCACGTGCCAAAGGGTAAACTAAAATGTGTACACCGTAGTGTACATGTAGCAAGGTTCTTGCTGATCGAAGTTTGCCATTTGTATACTGGTTTTTGACACGTTGTTTGACACTTGCATGGCTGACGAGTGTCAATTAGATGAGAAAATTATTTGAAATTTAAACTGTCAAACAGGGTAATGACATGTGGCAAAGTGTAAACTAAAGTGTACACCACAGTGTACATGTAGAAAGGTTATTACCGATTAAACTTTCTATTTTTACTCAAATTTTTAACACGTTGTTTGACACTTGTATTGTTGTCAAGGGTCAATTAGATGGGAGAATTGTCTGAAATTTAAACTACCCTACAGGGTATGGTCATGTGGTAAAGTGTAAACTAAAGTGTACATGTAGCAAGGTTCGTACCGATTGAACTTTGCTGTTTGTATACTTATTTTTGACACGATCTTTGACTCATACATTGTCAGGTGTTAATTGGATAGGAAAACTGTTTGAAATTTAAGCTGTCCAATAGGGTAATGTCACATGGCAAAGTGTAAACTAAAGTGTACACCAAAGTGTACATGTAGGAAGGTTCTTACCGATTGAACTTTACTATTTTTACATTGATTTTTGACACGTTGTTTGACACTTGCATTGTTGTCAAGTGTCAATTAGATGGGAAAACTGTTTGAAATTTAAATCACCCAACAGGGTAATGTCACGTGATAAAGTGTAAACTAAAGTGTACATGTAGCAAGGTCCTTACCGATTGAACTTTGCTATTTGTACACTGATGTTTGACACGTTGTTTGACATTTGCACTGTTGACAAGTGTCAATTCAATGGGAAAACTATTTGAAATTTAAATTGTCCAACATGGTAATGACACGTGGCAAAGTGTAAACTAAAGTGTACGCCGTAGTGTAAATGTTGCAAGGTTCTTACCGATTGATCGTTGCTATTTGTACGCTAATTTTTGACACGTTCTTTGACACTTGCATTGCTACAAAGGGTCAATTGGATTAAAAAATAGCTTGAAATTTAAACTGTCCAACAGGTAATGACACGTGGCAAAGTGTAAACTAAAGTTTACACCATAGTGTTCTTGTAGCAAAGTTCTTAGCGTTTGAACTTTGCTATTTGTACTCTAATTTTTGACACGTTGTTTGACATTTGCATTGCTATCAAGTGTCAATTAGATGGGAAGACAGCTTGAAATTTAAACTACCCAACAAGGTAATGTCACGTGGTAAAGTCTAAACTAACGTGTACATGTAGTTAGGTTCGTACCGATAGAACTTTGTTATCTGTACACTAATTTTTGACACGTTGTTTGACACTTGCATTGTTGACTAGTGTCGATTGGATGGGAAAACTATTTGAAATTTATACTGCCCAATAGGGTAATGTCATGTGGCAAAGTGTAAACTAAAGTGTGTACACCATAGTGTACATGTTGCAAGGTTCTTACCGATTGAACTTTGCTATTTGTACACTGATTTTTGACAAGTTGTGTGACACTTGCACAGTTGTCAAGTGTCAATTGGATGGGAAAACTATTTGAAAATTAAACTGTCAAACAGGCTAAGGACAAGTGATAAAGTGTAAACTAAAGTGTACACCATTGTTTACATGTAACAAGGTTCTTACCGATTGAACTTTGCAATTTGTACACTAATTTTGACACGTTGTTTGACACTTTCAATGTTGTCAAGTGTCAAATGGATGGGAAAGCTATCTGAAATTTACACAATCCAAGAGGGTAATGTCACGTGGCAAAGTGTAAACTAAAGTGTGTACACCATAGTGTACATGTAGCAAGGTTCTTGCCTATTGAAGTTTGCCATTTGTACACTGATTTTTCATACGTTGTTTGACACTTGCATTGCCGATGAGTATCAATTGGATGGGAAACTGTTTGAAATTTAAAATGTCTAACAGGGTAATGACACGTGGCAATGTGTAGACTAAGGTGTACACCATAGTGTACATGTAGCAAGGTTATTACCGATTGAACTTTGCTATTTGTACATTGATTTTTGAAACTTTGTTCGGCATTTGCATTGTTTTCAAGTGTCAGTTAGATTGGAAAATTGTTTGAAATTTAAACTGCCCTACAGCGTATTGTCACGTGGTAATGTGTAAACTAAAGTGTACATGCAGCAAGGTTCATATCGATTGAACTTTGCTCTACGTACACTGATTTAGGATACGTTGTTTGACACTTGCATTGCTATCAAGCATCAATTGGATGGGAAAACTGTGTGAAATTTATCATGTCCAACAAGGTAATGTCACGTGGTAAAGTGTAAACTAAAGTGTGTACACCATAGTGTACATGTAATAAGGTTCTTACCGATTGAACGTTGCTATTTGTACACTAATTTTTGACACGTTATTTGATACTCACTATAGAACCCCAAATAATTTTAAACACCTTTGAGGCACTAAGACATGAATATTGGATGGCTAAAGTATACTTCAGATTTTTATTCTCATTTGAGACCCATTTATGACATAGAAAACATTCGATTTGGAAAACGATATCTAAAGAAACTTTTAGTTAGCTTTCCAATGTACTTTGAATTACCTCGATCGGATATCGGGAGAAGAAGTTAAGATAGAAATACTAAAGGCTGTACAGTATCAACCGAAGTATGTGGAATATAAAAAGTCAAATTCCTACACGATTTTCTAGCACCTTCTTAAACCTATAACTCCCACATAAATTGCACCCGTATTAATGAGTATTAGGCCCTTCACTTGCCCTTAAGTTGTGAGATTTTCACCTATAAATAGGCCCCAATGCATACACATTTTTCACACCAAGACAAAAGCTTCTAAGCATAAAAGAGAGAGTTTTCAAGTCTAGAAAAAAGAGAAAGGAGAGGGAGGAAAATTAGTTTTTCCTAGAAGTTTTGGTGCTATCAAGAAGTGTTTTCCAAGCATCAATTCTCAATGGAGTTTTTTTTTGAAACATCAAAGGAGTGCATTTTTCAGCAACGTTCAAAGCATCAATCAAGGTAGGTAAAGGTGCAAAGTGTTAATTCGTGTTAAGTTATAAGTTTCTAACAAATGAAGATTTATGTTAATGTTTGTATGTCTAATGGTACCTCCGGTAAGGCATACACCTCCATGTCTAATGGTACCTCTGGGTACGGCTTGTACTTCCAGTCTTGGCGTCGTGTTAAGTCATGACTCTACATGTTTGGGATCTACCAAAAATCCTACTATGAAAAGGTTTCTAAAGTTACAGCTTGAAATGTATCGCTTGATCACGAATGCACCAATGATATCTATTGAGTTTTTTTAACTCACGTGTTTAACCCCTTCTCTACAGATTGATATGATTCCACATTGGGCCTGGATGATGGAAAAGATGGAGAGTGGTGCAATGAGCCCATGGAAAACCCGGTGAACAAGTTATTTAGATTTATTTTTGTGAACATTTTCAATGTTATTTCTTTAAAGTATTCAAATAACGCTGAACATGAGAACAAGTTGGATGGGAAATATGTTTGAAATTTATACAGTCCAATAGGGTAATGTCACATGGTAAAGTATAAACTAAAGTGTGTACACCATATTGTACACGTAGCAAGGTCCTTACCGATTTAACTTTGCTATTTGTACACTGAAATTTGACACGTTGTTTGACACTTGTATTGTTGACGAGTGTCAATTGGATGGGAAAACTATTTGAAATTTGAACTGTCCAACAGGGTAATGATACATGACAAAGTGTAAACTAAAGTGTACACCATAGTGAACATGTTGCAAGATTCTTATCGATTGATCGTTGCTTTTTGTACAATGATTTTTGACACGTTGTTTGACAATTGCATTGTTGCAAAGTGTCAATTGGATGGAAAAACTATTTGAAATTTAAACTGTCCAACAGGGTAATGACACGTGGCAAAATGTAAACTAAATTTTACACCATAGTGTTCATGTAGCAAGGTTCTTACCGATTTAACTTTGCCATTTGTACGCTGATTTTTGACACGTTATTTGACACTTGCATTAACTGTTTGAAATTTAAACTGCCCAACAAGGTAATGTCACGTGGTAAAGAGTAAACTAAAGTGTACATGTAGCTAGGTTCATACTGATCGAACTTTCTTATTTGTACACTAATTTTTGACATGTTGTTTGACACTTGCATTGTTGACTAGTGTCAATTGGATGGGAAGACTGTTTGAAATTTATACTTCCCAACAGGGTAATGTCACGTGGCAAAGTGTAAACTAAAGTGTGTACACCATAGTGTACATGTAGCATGCTTCTTACCGATTGAACTTTGCTATTTGTACACTGATTTTTGATACTTGGACTGTTGTCAAGTGTTAATTGGATGGGAAAACTGTTTGAAATTTAATCTGTCAAACTGGGTAATGACACGTGGCAAAGTGCAAACTAAAATGTATACCATAATGTACATAAAGCAAGGTTCTTCGGATTGAACTTTGCTATTTCTACACTGATTTTGATACGTTGTTTGACACTTGCAATGTTATCAAGTGTCAATTGGATTGGAAAACTATTTGAAATTTACACAATCCAAGAGGGTAATGTCACGTGGCAAAGTGTAAACTAAAGTGTGCACACCATAGTGTACATGTAGTAAGGTTCTTGTCAATTGAACTTTGCAATTTGTACACTGATTATTGATACGCGCTGACTATTCGAAATTTAAACTGTCAAACATGGTAATAACATGTGGCAATGTGTAAACTAAAGTGTACACCATAGTGTACATGTAGCAAGGTTATCATCGATTGAACTTTGCTATTTGTACACTAATTTTTGGCACATTGTTTGACGCTTGCATTATTTTCAAGTGTCAATTAGATGGAAAAATTGTTTGAAATTTAAACTGCCCTGCAGGGTAATGTCACGTGGTAAAGTGTAAACTAAAGTTTACATGCAGCAAGGTTCATACCGATTGAACTTTGCTATTGTTACACTGATTTGTGACACGTTGTTTGACACTTGCATTGCTGTCAAGTGTCAATGGGATGGGAAATATGTGTGAAATTTATACTGTCCAATAGGGTAATGTCACGTGGTAAAGTGTAAACTAAAGTCTGTACACCATTGTGTACATGTAGCAAGGATCTTACCGATTGAACTTTGCTATTTGTACACTTATTTTTGACACGATGTTTGATGCTTACAGTGTTGTCAAGTGTCAATTGGATGGAAAAATTGTTTGAAATTTAAGCTGTGTAATAGGGTAAAGTCACGTGGCAAAGTGTAAATTAATGTGTACACCATAGCATGTAGCAACGTTCTTACCAATTAAACTTTGCTATTTGTACACCGATTTTTAACACGTTGTTTGATGCTTGCATTGTTGTTAAGTTTCAATTAGATGGGAAAACTGTTTGAAATTTATACAGTCCAACAGGGTAATGTCACGTGGCAAAGTGTAAACTAAAGTGTGTACACCATAGTGGACATATAGCAAGGTCCTTACTGATTGAACTTTTCTATTTGTACACTGATATTTAACACGTTGTTTGACACTTGCATTGTTGATGAGTGTCAATTGGATGGAAAAACTGTTTGAAATTTAAACTGTCCAACGGGGTAATGACACGTGGTAAAGTCTAAACTGTAGTGTACAACATAGTGTACATGTTGCAAGATTCTTACCTATTGATCCTTGCTATTTGTACACTGATTTTTGATACGTTGCTTGACACTTGCGTTGTTGACGAGTGTTAATTGGATGGGAAAAGTGTTTGAAAATTAAACTCTCCAATAGGATAATGACACGTAGCAAAGTCTAAATTAAAGTGTACATCATACTGTACATGTAACAAGGTTCTTACCGATTGATCTTTGCTATTTGTACACTGATTTTTGACACGTTGTATGACACTTGCATTGTTATCAAGTGTCAGTTGGATGGTAAAACTATTTGAAATTTAAATAGTCCAACAGGGGGTAATGTCACGTGGTAAAGTGTGTACACCATAGTGTATATGTAGCAAGGTCCTTACCGACTGAACTTCGCTATTTGTACACTGATATTTAACACGTTTCACACTTGCATTGTTGATAAGTGTTAATTTGATGTGATAACTCTTTGAAATTTGAAATGTCCAACAGGGTAATGACACGTGGTAAAGTGTAAACTAAAGTGTACACCATAGTGTACATGTTGCAAGGTTCTTACTAATCGATCTTTGCTATTTGTACACTGATTTTTGACACGTTGTTTGACACTTGTATTGTCTACGAGTGCCAATTGGATGGGGAAACTGTGTAAAATTAGACTGTCCAACATGGTAATGACACGTGGAAAAGTGTAAACTAAAGTGTACACCATAGTGTACATGTAGCAAGGTTCTTACCGGTTGAAGTTCGCTATTTGTACACTGATTGTTGACACGTTCTTGGACACTTGCATTGTTCTCTAGTGTCAATTAGATGGAAAAAATGTTTGAAATATAAACTGCCCAACAGGGTAATGTCACGTGGTAAAATGTAAACTAAAGTGTACATGTAGCAATGTTCATATCGATTGAACTTTGGTATTTGTACACTAATTTTTGACAAGTTGTTTGACACTTACATTGTTGTCAGGTGTAAATTGGATGGGAAAATAGTGTGAAATCTATACTGTCCAACAGGATAATATCACGTAGTAAAGTGTAAACTAAAGTGTGTACACCATAGTGTACATGTAGCAAGGTTCTTACCTATTGAACTTTGCTATTTGCACGCTGATTTTTGACACGTTGTTTGATACTTGCATTGTTGTCAAGTGTCAATTGGATGGAAAAACTGTTGAAATTTACACAATCCAACAGGGTAATGTTACGTGGCAAGTGTAAATTAAAGTCTGTACACTATAGTGTACATGTAGCAAAGTTCTTCCTGATTGAACTTTGCCATTTGTACACTGATTTTTGACACGTTGTTTGACACTTGCATTGCTGACGAGTGTCAATTGGATGGGAAACCTGTTTCAAATTTAAACTGTCAAGCTGGGTAATGACACGTGGCAAAGTGTACACTGTAGTGTACATGTAGCAAGGTTATTACTGATAGAACTTTGCTATTTGTACACTGATTTTTGACACGTTGTTTGACACTTGCATTGTTTTCAAGTGTCAATTAAATGAGAAAATTGTTTGAAATTTAAACTGCCCAACAGGGTAATGTCAAGTGGTAAAATGTAAACTAACGTTTACACCATAGTGTTCATGTAGCAAAGTTCTTACCGATTGAACTTTGCTATTTGTACACTGATTTTTAACACGTTTTTTGACACTAGCATTGCTGTCAAGTGTCAATTTGATGGGAAAACAATTTGAAATTTAAGCTGCTCAACAGGATAATGTCACGTGGTAAAGTGTAAACTAAAGTGTACATGTAGCTAGGTTCATACGGATTTAAGTTTCTTATTTGTACATTGATTTTTGTACGTTGTTTGACACTTGCATTGTTGGCTAGTGTCGATTGGATGGGAAAACTGTTTGAAGTTCATACTGCCCAACAGGGTAATGACACGTGGCAAAGTGAAACTATAGTGTGTACACTATAGTATACATGTAGCAATGTCACATGGTAAAATGTGAACTAAAGTGTACGCCATAGTGTACTTGTAGCAAGGTTCTTACTGATTGAACTTTGCTATTTGTACACTGATTTTTGACAATTTGCTTGACATTTGTATTGTTGTCAAGTGTCAATTGAATGGGAATACTGTTTGAAAATTAAACTGTCAAACAAGGTAATGACAAGTGCCAAAGTATAAACTAAAGTGTACACCATTGTGTACTTGTAGTAAGGTTCTTACCGATTGAACTTTACTATTTGTACACTGATTTTAACACGTTGTTTGGCACTTGCATTGTTGTCAAGTGTCAATTGGACGGGAAAACTATTTGAAATTTACACAATCCAAGAGGGTAATGTCACGTGGCAAAGTACAAACTAAAGTCTATACATCATAGTGTACATGTAGCAAGGTTCTTCCCGATTGAATTTTGCCATTTGTACACTAATTTTAGACATGTTGTTTGACACTTGCATTTTTGACGAGTGTCATTTGGATGGGAAAACTATTTGAAATTTAAACTATCAAATAGGGTAATGACAAGTGGTAAAGTGTAAACTAAAGTGTATACCAATGTGTACATTTAGCAAGTTTCTTACCGATTGAACTTTGCTATTTATACACTGATTCTGACACGTTGTTTGACACTTGCATTGTTGTCAAGTGTCAATTGGATGGGAAAACTGTTTGAAATTTACACAATCCAAGAGGGTAATGTCACGCGGCAAAGTGTAAATTAAAGTCTGTACACCATAGTGTACATGTAGCAAGGTTCTTCTCGATTGAACTTTGCCATTTGTAAACTGATTTTTGACACATTGCTTGACACTTTTATTGCTGACAATTGTCAATTGGATGGGATAACTGTTTGAAATTTAAACTGTCAAACAGGATAATGTCATGTGACAAAGCGTAAACTAAAGTGTACACTATAGGGTACATGTAGCAAGGTTATTACCGATTGAACTTTGCTATTTGTACACTGAGTTTTGACACGTTGATTGACACTTGCATTATTTTCAAGTGTCAATTAGATGGAAAAATCATTTGATATTTAAACTGCCCTACAGGGTTTTGTCATGTGGTAAAGTGTAATCTAAAGTGTACATGCAGCAAGGTTCATACCGATTGAACTTTGCTATTTGCACACTGATGTTTGACACGTTGTTTGACATTTGTATTGTTGACGAGTGTCAATTGGATGGGAAAACTATTTAAATTTTGAATCATCCAATAGGGTAATGATACGTGATAAAGTGTAAACTAAAGTGTACACCGTAGTGTACATGTCGCAAGGTTTTTATCGATTGATTGTTGCTATTTGTACACTGATTTTTGACACGTTGTTTGACAATTACATTGTTGCAAAGTGTCAATTGGATGAGAAAACTATTTGAAATTTAATCTGTCCAATAGGGTAATGACACGTGGCGAAGTGTAAACTAAAGTTTACACCATAGTGTTCATGAAGTAAAGTTCTTACCGATTGAACTTTGCTATTTGTACACTGATTTTTGACACGTTGTTTGACACTTGCATTGCTGTCAAGTGTCAATTAGATGGGAAAATAGTTTTAAATTTAAACTGTCCAACAGGGTAATGTTATGTGGTGAAGTGTAAACTAAAGTGTACATGTGGCTAGGTTCCTATCGATTGAACTTTATTATTTGTACACTGATTTTTGACACGTTGTTTGATACTTGCATTGTTGACTAGTGTCTATTGGATGGGAAAGCTGTTTGAAATTTATACTGTGTAATAGGATAATGTCACGTGGCAAAGTGTAAACTAAAGTGTGTACACTATAGTGTACATGTAGCAAGGTTCTTACCGATTGAACTTTGCTATTCGTACACTGATTTTTGACAAGTTGTTTTACACTTACACTGTTGTCAAGTGTCAATTGGATGGGAAAACTATTTGAAAATTAAACTGTCAAACAGGGTAATGACAAGTGGCAAAGTGTAAACTAAAGTGTACACCATTGTGTACGTGTAGCAGGGTTCCTAGCGATTGAACTTTGCTATTTGTACACTAACTTCGACACGTGGTTTGACATTTTCAATGTTGTCAAGTGTCAATTGGATGGAAAAGCTATTTGAAATTTACACAATCCAAGAGGGTAATGTCATGTGGCAAAGTGTAAACTAAAGTGTGTAGGCCATAGTGTACATGCAGCAAGGTTCTTGTCGATTGAACTTTGCCATTTTTACACTGATTTTTGACACGTTGTTTGACACTTACATTGCTGTCAAGTGTCAATTAGATGGGAAAATAGTTTGAAATTTAAACTGCCCAACAGGGTAATGTTACGTGGTAAAGTGTGAACTAAAGTGTACAAGTGGCGAGGTTCCTACCGATTGAACTTTGTTATTTGTACTCTGATTTTTGACACGTTGTTTGCCACTTGCATTGTTGACTAGTGTCGATTGGATGGGAAAGCTATTTGAAATTTATACTGTCTAATAGGGTAATGTCACGTGGCGAAGTGTAAACTAAAGTGTATACACCATAGTGTACATGTAGCAAGGTTCTTACCGAATGAACTTTGCTATTCGTACACTAATTTTTGACAAGTTGTTTTACACTTACACTATTGTCAAGTGTCAATTGGATGGGAAAACTATTTGAAAATTTAACTGTCAAATAGGGTAATGACAAGTGGCAAAGTGTAAACTAAAGTGTACACCATTGTGTACGTGTAGCAGGGTTCTTACTGATTGAACTTTGCTATTTGTACACTGACTTTGACACATTATTTGACACTTTCAATGTTGTTAAGTGTCAATTGGATAGAAAAGCTGTTTGAAATTTACACAATCCAAGAGGGTAATGTCATGTGGCAAAGTGTAAACTAAAGTGTGTAGGCCATAGTGTACATGTAGTAAGGTTATTACTGATTGAACTTTGCTATTTGTACACTAATTTTTAACACGTTGCTTGACACTTGCATTGTTTTCAAGTGTCAATTAGATAGAAAAATTGTTTTAAATTTAAATTGCCTGACAGGGTATTGTCACGTGGTAAAGTGTAAACTAAAGTGTACATGCAGCAAGGTTCATATCGATTTAACTTTGCTATTTGTACATTGATTTATGACACATTGTTTGACACTTTTATTACTGTCAAGTGTCAATTGGATGGGAAAATTGTGTGAAATTTATACTGTCCAACTGGGTAATGTCATATGGCAAAGTGTAAACTAAAGTGTGTACACCATAGTGTACATGTAGCAAGGTTCTTACCGATTGAACTTTTCTATTTGTACACTTATTTTTGACACGATGTTTGACACTTGCAGTGTTGTCAAGTGTCAATTGGATGGGAAAATTGTTTAAAATTTAAGCTGTCTAATAGGGTAGTGTCACGTGGCAAAGTGTAAACTAATGTGTAGAGCATAGTGTACATGTAGCAACGTTCTTACCGATTGACCTTTGCAATTTGTACATTGATTTTTGGCACGTTGTTTGACACTTGCATTGTTTTCAAGTGTCAATTGGATGGGAAAAATATTTGAAATTTAAATAGTCCAACAGGGGGGGTAATGTCACGTGGTTAAGAGTGAACTAAAGTGTGTACACCACGTGTCATTACACTATCTGACACTTGCATTTCGGACGAGTGTCAATTGGATAGGAAAACTGTTTGAAATTTATACTGCCCAAGAGGGTAATGTTACGTACCAAAGTGTAAACTTATGTGTGCCCACCATAGTGTACATGTAGCAAGGTTCTTACCAATTGAACTCTGCTATTTGTACACTGATTTTTGACACGTCGTTTGACACTTGTACTATTGTCGAGTGTCAATTGGATGAGAAAACTATTTGAAATTCATACTGTCCAACAGGGCAATGTCACGTGGCAAAGTGTAAACTAAAGTGTGTACACCATAGTGTACATGAAGCAAGGTTATTACCGATTGAACTTTGCTATTTGTACATTGATTTTTAACACGTTGTTTGACACTTACACTGCTGTCGAGTGTCAATTGGATGGGAAATATGTTTGAAATTTTTACAGTCCAACAGGGTAATGTCACGTGGTAAAGTGTAAACTGAAGTGTGTACACCACATTGTACATGTAGCAAGGTCCTTACCGATTGACCTTTGCTATTTGTGCGCTGATGTTTGATACGTTGTTTGACACTTACATTGTTGATGAGAGTCAATTGGATGGGAAAACTATTTGAAATTTAAACTGTCCAACCGGGTAATGTCACGTGGCAAAGTGCAAACTAAAGTGTACACCATAGTGTACATATTGCAAGGTTCTTACCGATTGATCGCTGCTATTTGTACACTAATTTTTGATACGTTGTTTGACACTTGCATTGTTGACGAGTGTCAATTGGATGGAAAAACTGTTTGAAATTTAAACTGTCCAATCGGGGAATGACAAGGGGCAAAGTGTGCTACAACTTTAAGGTTGCAAACCCAAGTGCAGGTTGTCGCAAGTAGTAAATCTCGGAAGTCCGAGGTCGAACCACAGGGAATTGGAAGGAAATAAACTATTCTATGAGTAATGAACGGTTGGTGGAAATACGATTGAGACGAACACTAGAGCATCGGGGATTCACTTTGGATAAATTAGTAGAAATTGCACTTGATCTTTAATTTAACTCATATGAAAATCAACTAAGGATTGATCTCATATGGAAGATAAAACATTAACCACAAATATACTAAAAGATAGATCTTGATAATTGTTTGAGAGAATATGTCAAAATAAGTTGTTGGTATGTAGAGATTATCTAAGCATTTATTGTGCCAAAATTGTCAACAATAAATCAAAGTCTTTAACAAACCAAAACCATTTGTAGAACATATACTTCAACCAAGTAAGAAGATGAACATTGAAGAACAAAATGAAAGATCAAAGACAATACTAAACATTCATCAAAGTTTCACCCCTAGCTCTAGCTAAATGTTTAGAAATACATAGTGAAATGTTACAAAGAAAATGAAGGAAACTAGAATATGATGGAGAGAATTGATTCTTCAAAATCGTGGCCAAGGTCCCCTTTTATAGGCAAAGGAACATCCAAAATTCAAGTAGGCAATGCAACTTGTTTCTGTCCAGCTTCAAGACAGCTGGAACATGCAACTTGATGCCAATTTTCAGATACATTGTGCAGCGAATTTGGACTTATGATCAACAGATAAAATATTTCCACTTGAGTTATCTTTCCATTGGTTCAAAGATCAGGTTCATTGGATCTATATAACTCCAGATATGACAAAAACAATAAGTGCTGCTTCACAGGTAAAGCTGTATCCGGCAGGTAACAAGCTGGACTTT
>NW_019267208.1:151845-193762 GCF_002742605.1 Olea europaea var. sylvestris | reverse complement strand
ATGTTTAGAAATACATAGTGAAATGTTACAAAGAAAAATTAAGGAAACTATAATATGATGGAGAGGAATTGATTCTTCAAAATCGTGGCCAAGGTCCCCTTTTATAGGCAAAGGAACATCCAAAATTCAAGTAGGCAATGCAACTTGTTTCTGTCCAGCTTCAAGACAGCTGGAACATGCAACTTGATGCCAATTTTCAGATACATTGTGCAGCGAATTTGGACTTATGATCAACAGATAAATTATTTCCACTTGAGTTAGCTTTCCATTGGTTCAAATATCGGGTTCATTGGATCTATATAACTCCAGATATGACAAAAACAATAAGTGCTGCTTCACAGGTAAAGCTGTATCCGGCAGGTAACAAGCTGGACTTTGCACGGTAATTTTGGCTGCCTTTTTATACGAATTTGACTTCTTCCAAAACATGAAAGTTGTAGAAACGTGCCTTGTATTTCCAACCCAACTTGAATCACCTCGATCCAATGTCTGAAGCTCAAGTTATGATTATTTTATCAACAGCTGCTTCTTGCTTGAGGCAGTCACTATTTTTGACTTTTCAACATTATTTTCCTCCACTTGCTCCACTTGTTCTAATTTGGAAATACAAGTGAAATACATCAAATAGATACTCTTTCAAATGTATAATACTCATGCCACCATGTATGTAAATACGTATTTCAATTAATTGCATTTTTAACCTTGTATTTATGGAAATTGAATTTACGGCATGAGAATTGGAATTAGAGACTAACATTAGCGTTTTTAAACAAAGTGAATGTAAAATGCCTTCTAAATGATATATCTTTGAAACACTTTTAGACACTAATCAAAGTGTACATGTAGGAAGGTTCTTACCGATTGAACTTTACTATTTTTACACTGGTTTTTTACACGTTGTTTGACATTTGCATTGTTGTCAAGTGTCAATTAGATGGGAAAACTGTTTTAAATTTAAACTGCCCAACAGGGTAATGTCACGTGGTAAAGTGTAAACTAAAGTGTACATGCAGCAAGGTTCGTGCCGATTGAACTTTGCTATTAGTGCACTAATTTTTGACACGTTGTTTGACACTTGCATTGTCGTCATGCGTCAAACTGATGGGAAAATTTGTAAAATTTATACTGTTTAACAGGATAATGTGACGTGGTAAAGTGTAAACCAAAGTGTGTACACCATAGCGTAGATTTAGCAAGGTTCTTACCGATTGAATTTTGCTTTTCATACACTGATTTTTGACACGTTGTTTGACACTTGCACTATCGTCAAGTGTCAATTGGATGCGAAAACTATTTGAAATTTATGTTGTCCCAAAGGGTAATGTCACGGGGCAAAGTGTAAACTAAAGTGTGTACACCATAGTTTACATTTAGCAAGGTTCTTACCGATTGAACTTTGCTATTTGTACACTGATTTTTAACACGTTGTTTGACACTTGCATTGTTGTCAATTGTCAATTAGATGGGAAAACTATTTGAAATTTAAACTGTCCAATAGGGTAATGTCATATGGTAAAGTGTAAACTAAAGTGTACATGTTGCGAGGTTCGTACCGATTGAACTTTGCTACTTGTACACTAATTTTTGACACGTTGTTTGACAGTTGCATTATTGTCAAATGTCAAATTGATGGGAAAACTATGTGAAATTTATACTATTTAACAGGGTAATGTCATGTGGTAAAGTGTAAACTAAAGTGTGTACACTATAGTGTGTATGTAGCAAGGTTCTCACCGATTGAACTTCGCTTTTTGTGCACTAATTTTTGACACGTTGTTTGACACTTGCATTGTTGTCAAGTGTCAATTGGATAGGAAAACTATTTGAAATTCAAACTGTCCAACTGGGTAATAACACATGGCAAAGTGTAATCTAAAGTTTACGCCATAGTGTTCATGTAGCGAAGTTCTTACTAATTGAACTTCGCTATTTGTACTTTGATTTTTGGCACGTTGTTTGACACTTGCATTACTGTCAAGTATCAATTAGATGGGAAAACTATTTGTAATTTAAACTGTCCAATAGGGTAATGTCACGTGGTAAAGTGTAAACTAACGTGTACATGTAGAAAGGTTTATACCGATTGAACTTTGTTATTTGTACACTGATCTTTGACACGTTGTTTGACACTTGCATTGTTGACAAGTGTCAATTGGATGAGAAAACTGTTTGAAATTTATACTGTCAAAGAGGGAAATGTCACGTGGTAAAGTGTAAACTAAAGTGTGTACACCATAGTGTACAAGTAGCAAGGTTCTTACTAATTGAACATTGCCATTTGTACACTGATTTTTGACACGTCAATTGACACTTGCACTATTGTCAAGTGTCAATGGATGGGAAAACAATTTGAAATTCATACTGTCCAACATTGTAATGTCACGTGGCAAAGTTTAAACTAAAGTGTGTACACCATAATGTACATAAAGCAAGGTTCTTACCGATTGAACTTTGCTATTTGTACATTGATTTTTGACCGGTTGTTTAACACTTGAACTATTGTCAAGTGTCAATTGGATGGGAAAACTGTTTGAAATTCATATTGTCCAACAGGGCAATGTCACGTGATAAAGTGTAAACTAAAGTGTATACAGCAAAGTGTACGTGGAGCAATGTTCTTACCGATTGAACTTTGTTATTTGTGCACTAATTTTTGACACGTTGTTTGACACTTGCATTATTGTCAAGTGTCAATTGGATAGGAAAACTATTTGAAATTTAAACTGTCCAACATGGTAATGACACGTGGCAAAGTGTAATCTAAAGTTTACACCATAGTGTTCATGTTGTAAGGTTCTTACTGATTGAACTTTGCTGCTTGTACACTGATTTTTGACAAGTTATTTGACCCTTGCATTGCTGTGGAGTGTCAATTAGGTGGGAAACTATTTGAAATTTAAACTACATAACAGGGTAATGTCAAGTGGTAAAGTGTAAACTAAAGTGTACATGTAGCAAGTTTCATATCGATTAAACTTTTCTATTTGTACACTAATTTTTGACACGTTTGACACTTGCATTGTTGTCAAGTGTCAAATTGATGGCAAAACTGTGTGAAATTTATACTGTCCAACAAGGTATTGTCACGTGACAAAGTGTAAACTAAAGTGTGTACACCATAGTGTACATGTAGCATGGTTCTTACCGATTGAACTTTGCTATATGTACACTAATTTTTGACACGTAATTCGACACTTGCATTGTTGTCAAGTGTCAATTGAATAGGAAAACTGTTTGAAATTTAAACTGTCAAATAGGGTAATAACACGTGGCAAAGTGTAAACTAAAGTTTACATCGTAGTGCTCATGTAGCGAGGTTCTTACTGTTTGAACTTTGCTATTTGTGCTTTGATTTTTGATATGTTGTTTGACACTTGCATTGTAGTCAAGTGTCAATTAGATGGAAAAACTGTTTGAAATTTAAACTGCCCAACAGGGTAATGTCACGTGGTAAAGTAAAACTAAAGTGTACATGTAGCAAGGTTCATACCGATTGAGCTTTGCTATTTGTACACCGATTTTTGACACGTTGTTTGACACTTGAATTGTTGACTAGTGTCAAATGGTTGGAAAAACTGTTTGAAATTTATACTCTCCAATAGGGGTAATGTCACATGGCAAAGTGTAAACTAAAGTGTGTACACCATAGTGTACAAGTAGCAAGATTCTTACCGATTGAACATTGCCATTTGTACACTGATTTTTGACACGTTGTTTGACACTTGCACTATTGTCAAGTGTCAATTGCATGTGAAAACTGTTTCAAATTCATACTGTCCAACATGGTAATGTCACGTGACAAAGTTTAAACTAAAGTGTGTGCACCATAGTGTGCATGAAGCAAGGTTCGTACCGATTGAATTTTGCTATTCGTACCTAGTTTTTGACACGTTCTTTGACACTTGCGCCATTTTCAAGTGTCAATTGGATGGGAAAACTATTCGAAATTCATACTATCCAATAGGGAAATATCACGTGGCAAAATATAAACTAATGTGTGTACACCGTGTATACATGAACCAAGGTTCTTACCGATTGAACTTTACTATTTGTACACTAATTATTGACACGTTGTTTGACACTTGCACTGCTGTCAAGTGTCAATTCTATGGGAAATATGTTTGAAATTTATACAGTCCAACAGAGCAATGTCACGTGGTAAAGTGTAAACTAATGTGTGTACACCATATTGTACATGTAGCAAGATCCTTACCGATTGAACTTTAATATTTTTACACTGATTTTTAACACGTTGTTTGACACTTGCATTGTTGACGAGTGTCAATTGGATGGGAAAACTGTTTGAAATTTAAACTGTCCAATAGGGTAACGACCCGTGGAAAAGTGTAAACTAATGTGTACATGTAGGAAGGTTCTTACCGATTGAACTTTACTATTTTTACACTAATTTTGACACGTTGTTTGACACTTACATTGTTGTGAAGTGTCAATTAGATGGAAAAATTGCTTGAAATTTAAACTGCCCAATAGGGCAATGTCACATGGTAAAGTGTAAATGTAGCAGGGTTCGTACCGATTAAACTTTGCTATATGTTCATGGATTTTTGACACGTTGTTTGACACTTGCATTGTTGTCAAGTGTCAATTGGATGGGAGAACTGCTTGAAATTTATATTGTCCAACAGGGTAATATCACGGGGCAAAGTGTAAACTAAAGTGTGTACACCATAGTGTACAAGTAGCAAGGTTCTTATCGATTGAACATTTCCATTTGTACACTGATTTTTGACACGTCGTTTGACACTTGCACTATTGTCAAGTGTAAATTACATGTGGAAAACTGTTTGAAATTCATATTGTCCAATAGGATAATGTCACGTGGTAGAGTGTAAACTAAAGTGTGTACACTGTACTGTACACGTAGCAATGTCCTTACCGATTGAACTTTGCTATTTGTACATTGATGTTTGACACATTGTTTGACACTTGCATTGTTGTCAAGTGTCAAATTGATGGAAAAACTAGGTAAAATATATACTGTCTAACAGGGTAATATCACATGGCAAAGTAAACCAAAGTGTGTACACCATAGTATACATATAGCAAGGTTCATACCGATTGAAGTTTGCAATTTGTACACTGATTTTTGACACGTTTGACACTTGCACTATTGTCAAGTGTCAATTGGATGGGAAAACTATTTGAAATTTAAACTGTCCAACGAGGTAACAACACGAGGCAAAGTGTAAACTAAATTTTACACCATAGTGTTCATGTAGCAAGGTTCGTACCGATTGAAATTTGCTATTTGTTCACCAATTTTTAACACGTTGTTTGACACTTGCATTGTTGACTAGTGTCAATTGGATGGAAAAACTGTTTGAAATTCATACTGCCCAACAGGGTAATATCACGTGGCAAAGTGTAAACTAAAGTGTGTACACCATAGTGTACATGTAGCAAGGTTCTTACGGATTGAACTTTGCTATTTGTACACTAATTTTTGACACGTTGTTTGACAATTGCACTGTTGTCAAGTGTCAATTGGATGGGAAAAATATTTGAAATTCATACTATCCAACAGGGTAATGTCACGTAGCAAAGTGTAAACTAAAGTGTTTATACCAAAGTGTAAGTGAAGCAGGGTTTTTATCGATTGAACTTTACTATTTTTACACTGATTTTTGACACGTTGTTTGAACTTGCAGTGTTGTCAAGTATCAATTGGATGGGAAATATGTTTGAAATTTATACTGTCCAAAAGGGTAATGACACGTGGCAAAGTGTAAACTAAAGTGTACACTATAGTTTACATGTTGCAAGGATCTTACCGATTGATCGTTGCTATTTGTGCACTAATTTTTGACACGTTGATTGACACTTACATTGTTGACGAGTGTCAATTGGATGGGAAAACTATTTGAAATTTGGACTGTCCAATAGAGTAATGACACGTGGAAAAGTGTAAAGTAAAGTGTACAGCATAGTGTACATGAAGGAAGGTTATTACCGATTGAACTTTACTATTTTTACACTGATTTTTGATACGTTGTTTGACACTTGCATTGTTGTCAAGTGTCAATTAGATGGAAAAGCTATTTGAAATTTAAACCGCCCAACAGGGTAATGTCACGTGGTAAAGTTTAAAGTAGAGTGTACATGTAGCAAGGTTCATACCGATCGAACTTTGCTATTTGAACACTGATTTTTGACACGTTGTTTGACACTTGCATTGTTGTCAAGTGTCATATTGATGGGAAAACTGTGTGAAATTTATACTGTCTAACAGGGTAATATCACGTGGCAAAGTGTAAACTAAAGTGTGTACAACATAGTGTACTTGTAGCAAGGCTCTTACCGATTGAACTTTACTATTTGTATACTGATTTTTGACACGTTGTTGACACTTGCATTGTTACAAATTGTCAATTGGATGGGAAAACTTTTTGAAATTTAAACTGTCCAATAGGGTAATGATACGTGGCAAAGTGTAAACTAAATTTTACACCATAGTGTTCATGTAGTAAAGTTCTTACCAGTTGAACTTTGCCGTTTGTACACTGATTTTTGACAAGTTATTTAACACATGCATTGCTGTTAAGTGTCAATTAGATGGGAAAATTGTTTGAAATTTAAACTATCCAACAGAGTAATGTCACGTGGTAAAGTGTAAATTAAAGTGTACATGTAGCTAGGTTCATAGCGATTGAACTTTGCTATTTGTACACTGGTTTTTGACACGTTATTTGACACTAGCATTGTTGATTAGTGTCAATTGGATGGGAAAACTATTTGAAATTTATACTGCCCAACAGGATAATGTCATGTGGCAAAGTGTAAACTAAAGTGTGTACACCAAAGTTTACATGTAGCAAGGTTCTTACAGATTGAAAATTACTATTTGTATACTGATTTTTGACACATTGGTTGACACTTGCACTGTTTTCAAGTGTCAATTAGATGAAAAAACTGTTTGAAATTTATATTGTCCAACAGGATAATGTCCCGTGGCAATGTGTAAACTAAAGTGTGTACACCATAGTGTACATTTAGCAAGGTTCTTACCGATTGAACTATGCTATTTGTACACCATAGTGTACATTTAGCAAGGTTCTTACCGATTGAACTATGCTATTTCAATTGGATGGGAATACCGTTTGAAATTTACACAATCCAAGAGGGTAATGTCACGTGCCAAAGGGTAAACTAAAATGTGTACACCGTAGTGTACATGTAGCAAGGTTCTTGCTGATCGAAGTTTGCCATTTGTATACTGGTTTTTGACACGTTGTTTGACACTTGCATTGCTGACGAGTGTCAATTGGATGAGAAAATTTTTTGAAATTTAAACTATCAAACAGGTTAATGACACATGGTAAAGTGTAAACTAAAGTGTACACCATAGTGTACATGTAGCAAGGTTATTGCCGAATGAACTTTCTATTTTTACACAAATGTTTGACACGTTGTTTGACACTTGTATTGTTGTCAAGTGTCAATTAGACGGGAAAATTGTTTGAAATTTAAACTGCCCTACAGGGTATGGTCATGTGGTAAAGTGTAAACTAAAGTGTACATGTAGCAAGGTTCATACCGATTGAATATTGCTATTTGTACACTGATTTTTGACACGTTGTTTGACACTTGCTTTATTGTCAAGTGTCAATTGGATGGAAAAATAGTGTGAAATTGATACTGTCGAATAGGGTAATGTCACATGGCAAAGTGTAAACTAATGTGTGTACACCATAGTTTACATGTAGCAAGGTTCTTATTGATTGAACTTTGCTATTTGTACACTTATTTTTGACACGATCTTTGACACTTGCAGTGTTATCAAGTATTAATTGGATGGGAAAACTGTTTGAAATTTAAGTTGTCTAATAGGATAATGTCACGTGGCAAAATGTAAACTAAAGTGTACACCATAGTGTACATGTAGGAAGGTTCTTACCGATTGAACTTTACTATTTTTACATTGATTTTTGACACGTTGTTTGACACTTGCATTGTTGTCAAGTGTCAATTTGATGGAAAAACTGTTTGAAATTTAAATTACCCAACAGGGTAATGTCACGTGGTAAAGTGTAAACTAAAGTGTACATATAGCAAAGTCCTTACCGATTGAACTTTGCTATTTGTACACTGATGTTTGACACGTTGTTTGACACTTGCACTGTTGATGAGTGTCAATTCGATGGGAAACTATTTGAAATTTAAACTGTCCAACAGGGTAATGACATGTAGCAAAGTATAAACTAAAGTGTACACCATAGTGTACATGTTGCAAGGTTCTTACCGATTGATCGTTGCTACTTGTACACTAATTTTTGATACGTTGTTTGACACTTGCATTGTTGCAAAGTGTCAATTGGATGAAAAAACTCTTTGAAATTTAAACTGCCCAACAGGGTAATGACACGTGGTAAAGTGTAAAATAAAGTGTACACCATAGTGTTCATGTAGCAAAGTTCTTACCGTTTGAACTTTGCTATTTGTACACTAATTTTTGACACGTTTGACACTTGCATTGCTGTCAAGTGTCAATTAGATGGAAAAATAGTGTGAAATTTAAACTACCCAACAAGGTAATGTCATGTGATAAAGTCTAAGCTAACGTGTACATGTAGTTAGGTTCATACCGATTGAACTTTATTATTTGTACACTGATTTTTGACACGTTGTTTGACACTTGTATTGTTGACTAGTGTCGATTGGATGGGAAAATATTTGAAATTTATACTGCCCAACAGGGTAATGTCACGTGGCAAAGTGTAAATTAATGTGTGTACACCATAGTGTACATGTAGCAAGGTTCTTACCGATTAAACTTTGCTATTTGTACACTGATTTTTGGCAAGTTGTTTGACACTTGCACTGTTGTCAAGTGTCAATTGGATGGGAAAAGTGTTTGAAAATTAAATTGTCAAATAGGGTAATGACAAGTGACAAAGTGTAACTAAAGTGTACACCATTGTGTACATGTAACAAGGATCTTTCCGATTGAACTTTGCTATTTGTACACTGATTTTGACACGTTGTTTGACACTTTCAATGTTGTCAAGTGTCAATTGGATGGGAAAGCTGTTTGAAATTTACACAATCCAAGAGGGTAATATCACGTGGCAAAGTGTAAACTAAAGTCTAGAAAAAAAGAGAAAGGAGAGGGAGGAAAATTAGTTTTTCCTTTAAGTTTTGGTGTTATCAAGAAGTGTTTTCCAAGCATCAGTTCTCAATGGAGTGTTTTTTTTGAAACATCAAAGGAGTGCATTTTTCAACAAGGTTTAAAGCATCAATCACGGTAGGTAGAGGTGCAAAGTTTTAATTCGTGTTAAGTTATAAGTTTCTAGCAAATGAAGATTTATGTTAATGTTTGTATGTCTAATGGTACCTCCGGTACGGCATACACCTCCATGTCTAATGGTACCTCCGGGTATGGCATATACTTCCAGTCGAGGCGTCGTGTTAAGTCATGACTCTACGTGTTTGAGATCTACCAGAAATCCTACTATGAAAAGGTTTCTAAAGTTACAGCTTGAAATGTATAGCTTGATCACGAATGCACCAATGATATCTATTGATTTTTTTAACTCACGGGTTTAACCCCTTCTCTACAGATTGATATGATTCCACCTTGGGCCTGGATGATGGAAAAGATGGAGAGTGATACAACGAGCCCATGGAAAACCTGGTGAACAAGTTATTTAGATTTATTTTTGTGAACATTTTCAATGTTATTTCTTTAAAGTATTTGAATAATGCTGAATGTGAGAACAAGTTGTGTTTTCTTCAAATAAATTACGTTCCTTCATTTTTTTATTCAGTGTTTTATTTAAAGTATTCGAAAGGTTGTTGTTAAAATTATCATTGTAAAAATTAAGCTTCCGCTAAAACATATTCTCCTATGACTAAACCACCCGTTAGTTAAGTAAAGTAAGTAGCATTCATGTCCACAAGGGTCGGGGCGTTACACTTGTACAATTGTCAAGTGTCAATTGGATGGGGAAACTGTTTGAAATTCATACTGTCCAACAGGGTCATGTCATGTGGTAAAGTGTAAACTAAAGTGTGTAGACCATAGCGTACATGAAGCAAGGTTCTTACCGATTGAACTTTGCTATTTGTACACCGATTTTTGACACGTTGTTTGACACTTGCACTATTGTCATGTGTCAATTGGATGGGAAATATGTTTGAAGTTTATACAATCTAACAGGGTAATGTCACATGGTAAAGTGTAAACTAAAGTGTGTACACCATATTGTACACGTAGCAAAGTCCTTACCGATTTAACTTTGCCATTTGTACACTGAAGTTTGACATGTTGTTTGACATTTGTATTGTTGACAATTGTCAATTGGATGGGAAAACTATTTGAAATTTAAACTGTCCAACAGGGTAATGACATGTGGCAAATTGTAAACTAAATTTTACACCATAGTGTTCATGTAGCAAGGTTCTTACCGATTTAACTTTACCATTTGTACGCTGATTTTTGACACGTTATTTGACACTTGCATTAACTGTTTGAAATTTAAACTTCCCAACAGGGTAATGTCACGTGGTAAAGTGTAAACTAAAGTGTACATGTAGCAAGGTTCATAGCGATTGAACTTTGCTATTTGTACACTGATTTTTGACACGTTGTTTGACTCTTGCATTGCTGTCAAGCGTCAATTAGATGGAAAACTGTTTGAAATTTAAATTGCCCAATAGGATAATGTCAGCTGGTATAGTGTAAACTAAAGTGTACATATAGCTAGGTTCATAGCGATTGAACTTTGTTATTTGTACACTGATTTTTGACATGTTGTGTGACACTTGCATTGTTGACTAGTGTTAATTGGATGGGAAAACTATTTGAAATTTATACTACCCAATAGGGTAATGTCATGTGGCAAAGTGTAAACTAAAGTGTGCACACCATAGTGTACATTTAGCATGGTTCTTACCAATTGAACTTTGCTATTTGTACACTGATTTTGACATGTTGCTTGACACTTGCATTGCTGACGAGTGTCAATTGGATAGGAAAACTGTTCGAAATTTAAACTGTCAAACAGGATAATAACACGTGGCAAAGTGTAAACTAAAGTGTACACCATAGTGTACATATAGCAAGGTTATTATCGATTGAACTTTACTATTTGTACACGAATTTTTGACACGTTTTTTGACACTTGCATTATTTTCAATTGTCAATTAGATGGGAAAATTGTTTGAAATTAAAATTACCCTATAAGGTATTGTCACGTGGTAAAGTGTAAACTAAAGTGTACATGCAGCAGGGTTCATACTGATTGAACTTTGCTATTGGTACACTGATTTGTGACACGTTGTTTGACACTTGCATTGTTGTCAACTGTCAATGGGATGGGAAATATATGTGAAGTTTATACTGTCCAATAAGGTAATGTCATGTGGCAAAGTGTAAACTAAAGTCTGTACACCATTGTGTACATGTAGCAAGGTTCTTACCGATTGAACTTTGCAATTTGTACACTTATTTTTGACACGATGTTTGACTCTTGCAGTGTTGTCAAGTGTCAATTGGATGGGAAATTTGAAATTTTAGCTGTCCAATAGGGTAAAGTCACGTGGTAAAGTGTAAACTAATGTGTACACCATAGTGTACATGTAGCAACGTTTTTACCGATTCAACTTTGCTATTTGTACACCAATTTTTTACGCGTTATTTGATGCTTGCATTGTTGTTAAATGTCAATTGGATGGGAAAACTGTTTGAAATTTATATAGTCCAACAGGGTAATGTCACGTTGCAAAGTGTAAACTAAAGTGTGTACACCATAGTGTACACGTAGTAAGGTCCTTACCGATTGAACTTTTCTATTTGTACACTGATATTTAACACGTTGTTTGACACTTGCATTGTTGATGAGTGTCAATTGGATGGGAAATCTATTTGAAATTCAAATTTTCCAACACGGTAATGACACGTGGCAAAGTCTAAACTATAGTGTACAGCATAGTGTGCATGTTGCAAGATTCTTATCGATTGATCCTTGCTATTTGTATACTGATTCTTGATATGTTGTTCAACACTTGCGTTGTTGATGAGTGTCAATTGGATGGGAAAAGTGTTTGAAAATTAAACTCTCCAACAGGATAATGACACGTCGCAAAGTCTAAATTAAAGTGTACATCATACTGTACATGCAGCAAGGTTCTTACCGATTGATATTAGCTATTTGTACACTAATTTTTGACACGTTGTTTGACACTTGCATTATTGTCAAGTGTCAATTGGATAGTAAAACTATTTGAAATTTAAACAGTCCAACAGGGGGGTAATGTCACGTGGTGAAGTGTGAACTAAAGTGTGTACACCATAGTGTATATGTAGCAAGGTCCTTACCGATTGAGCTTTACTATTTGTACACCAATTTTTAACACGTTTCGCACTTACATTGTTGACGAGTGTTAATCCGATGGGATAACTCTTTGAAATTTAAATTGTCCAACAGTGTAATGACACGTGGCAAAGTGTAAACTAAAGTGTACTCCATAGTGTACATGTTGCAAGTTTCTTACCGATCGATCTTTACTATTTGTACATTGATTTTTGACACGTTGTTTGACACTTGCATTGTTGAAGAGTGCCAATTGGATGGGAAAACTGTGTAAAATTTAGACTGTCCAATATGGTAATGACACGTGGCAAAGTGTAAACAAAACTGTACACCATAGTGTACATGTAGCAAGGTTCTTACCAATTGAACTTTGCTATTTGTATATTGATTTTTGACACATTCTTGGACACTTGCATTGTTGTCCAGTGTCAATTAGATGAGAAGACTGTTTGAAATATAAACTGCCCAACAGGGTAATGTCACGCGATAAAATGTGAACTAAAATGTACACCATAGTGTACTTGTTGCAAGGTTCGTATCGATTGAACTTTGCTATTTGTACACTAATTTTTCACAAGTTGTTTGACACTTGCATTGTTGTCAAGTGTCAATTGGATGGGAAAACAATGTGAAATTTATATTGTCTAATAGGATAACGTCACTTGGCAATGTGTAAACTAAAGTGTGTACACCATAGGGTACATGTAGCAAGGTTCTTACCTATTGAACTTTGCTATTTGTACACTGATTCTTGACACGTTGTTTGCTACTTACATTGTTGTCAAGTGTCAATTGGATGGGAAAACTATTTGAAATTTACACAATCCAAGAGGGTAAGTCACGTGGCAAAGTGTAAACTAAAGTCTATACACCATAGTGTACATGTAGCAAAGTTCTTCCCGATTGAAGTTTGCCATTTGTACACTGATTTTTGACACGTTGTTTGACACTTGTATTGCTGAAAAATGTCAATTGGATGGGAAACTGTTTGAAATTTAAACTGTCAAATAGGGTAATGACACGTGGCAAAGTGTAAACTAAAGTATACACTATAGTGTACATGTAGTAAGGTTATTACCGATAGAACTTTGCTATTTGTACACTGATTTTTGACACGTTGTTTGACACTTGCATTGTTTTCGAGTGTTTATTTAATGGGAAAATTATTTGAAATTTAAACTGCCCAACAGGGTAATGTCACGTGGTAAAGTGTAAGCTAACGTTTACACCATAGTGTTCATGTAGCAGAGTTCTTACCGATTGAACTTTGCTATTTGTACACTGATTTTTAACACGTAGTTTGACACTAGCATTGCTGTCAAGTGTCAATTTGATGGGAAAATAGTTTGAAATTTAAGCTGCCCAATAGGGTAATGTCAGTTGATAAAGTGTAAACTAAAGTGTGCACGTATCTAGGTTCATACGGATTTAAGTTTCTTATTTGTACATTGATTTTTGTACGTTGTTTGACACTTGCATTGTTGACTAGTGTCGATTGGATGGGAAAATTGTTTGAAGTTCAAACTGCCCAACAGGGTAATGGCACGTGGCAAAGTGAAACTATATTGTGTACACCATAGTATACATGTAGCAATTTCACATGGTAAAGTGTGAACTAAAGTGTACGCCATAGTGTACTTGTAGCAAGGTTCTTACTGATTGAAATTTCCTATTTGAACACTGATTTTTGACAAGTTGTTTGACACTTACATTGTTCTCAAGTGTCAATTGGATGGGAAAACTGTTTGAAAATTAAACTGTCAAACAGGTTAATAACAAGTGGCAAAGTGTAAACTAAAGTGTACACCATTATGTACTTGTAGTAAGGTTCTTACCGATTGAACTTTGCTATTTGTACACTGATTTTTGACACGTTGTTTGACACTTGCATTGTTGACAAGTGTCAATTGGATGGGATAACTATTTGAAATTCAAACTATCAAGCAGCGTAATGACACATCGCAAAGTGTAAACTAAAGTGTACACTATAGTGCACATGTAGTAAGGTTATTACCGATTGAACTTTGCTATTTGTACACTGAGTTTTGACACGTTGTTTGACACTTGCGCTGTTTTCAAGTGTCAATTAGATGGGAAAATTGTTTGAAATTTAAACTGTCCTACAGAGTATTGTCACATGGTAAAGTGTAAACTAACGTTTACACCATAGTGTTCATGTAGCAAAGTTCTTACCGATTGGACTTTGCTACTTGTACACTGATTTTTGACACGTTGTTTGGCACTAGCATTGCTGTCAAGTGTCAATTGGATGGGAAAACTGTGTAAAATTTATACTATCCAACAAGGTAATGTCACGTGGCAAAGGGTAAACTAAAGTGTGTACACCATATTGTATATGTAGCAGGTCTTTACCGATTGAACTTTGCTATTTGTACACTAATGTTTGACACTTGCATTGTTGTCGAGTGTCAATTGGATGGGAAAACTATTTGAAATTTAAATTGTCCAACAGGGTAATGATACGTGGCAAAATGTAAACTAAAGTGTACACCGTAGTGTACGTGTTGCAAGGTTTTTATCGATTGATCGTTGCTATTTGTACACTAATTTTTGACACGTTGTTTGACACTTGCATTGTTGCAAAGTGTCAATTGGAAGAGAAAATTGTTTGAAATTTAAATTGTTCAATAGGGTAATGACACGTGGCAAAGTGTAAACTAAAGTTTACACGATAGTTTTCATGTAGCAAAATTCTTACCGATTGAACTTTACTATTTGTACGCTAATTTTTGACACGTTGTTTGACACTTGAATTGCTATCAATTGTCAATTAGATGGGAAAATAGTTAGAAATATAAACTGCCCAACAGGGTAATGTCACGTGATAAAGTGTAAACTAAAGTGTACATGTGGCTAGGTTCATATCGATTGAACTTTGTTATTTGTACACTGATTCTCGACACGTTGTTTCACACTTGCATTGTTCACTAGTATCGATTGGATGGGAAAACTATTTGAAATTTATACTGCCTAATAGGGTAATGTCACGTGGTAAAATGTAAACCAAAGTGTGTACTCCATAGTGTACATGTAGCAAGGTTCTTGCCGATTGAACTTTGCCATTTTAACACTGATTTTTGATACGTTGTTTGACACTTGCATTCCTGAAGAGTGTCAATTGGATGGGAAAACTATTTCAAATTTAAACTGTCAAATAGGGTAATGACACGTGGCAAAGTGTAAACTAAAGTGTACACCATAGTGTACATGTAGAAAGGTTATTACCGATTGAATTTTGCTATTTGTACACTAATTTTTGACACGATTTTTGACACTTGCATTGTTTTCAAGTGTCAATTAGATGGAAAAATTGTTTGAAATTTAAACTGCCTTACAGGGTATTATCACATGGTAAAGTGTAAACTAAAGTGTACATGCAGCAAGGTTCATACCGATTTAACTTTACTATTTGTACACTGAATTATGACACGTTGTTCAACACTTGCATTGCTGTCAAGTGTCAATTTGATGGGAAAACTGTGTGAAATTTATGCCGTCCAACAGGGTAATGTCACATGGCAAAGAGTAAACTAAAGTGTGTACACCATAGTGTACATGTAGCAAGGTTCTTACTGATTGAACTTTGCTATTTGTGCACTTATTTTTGACACGATGTTTGACACTTGCAGTGTCATCAAGTGTCAATTGGATGAAAAACTGTTTGAAATTTAAGCTGTCTAATAGGGTAGTGTCACGTGGCAAACTGTAAACTAAGTGTATGACATAGTGCACATGTAGCAACATTCTTACCGATTGAACTTTGCGATTTGTACATTGATTTTTGGCACATTGTTTAACACTTGCATTGTTGTTAAGTGTCAGTTGGATGGGAAAACTATTTGAAATTTAAACAGTCCAACAGGGGGGTAATGTCACGTGGTAAAGAGTGAACTAAAGTGTGTACACCATAGTGCACATGTTGCGAGGTTCTTACCGATTGATCCTTGCTATTTGTGCAATAATTTTTGGCACGTTGTTTGAGACTTGCATTGTTGACGAGTGTCAATTGGATGGGAAAACTATTTGAAATTTAAACTATCCAATAGGGTAACGACACGTGGTAAATTCTATACTAAAGTGTACACCATAGTGCACATGTTGCAAGGTTCTTACCGATTGATCCTTGCTATTTGTACACTAATTTTTGACACGTTGGTTGACACTTGTATTGTTGATGAGTGCCAGTTGGATGGAAAAATTGTTTAAAATTTAGACTGTCCAATGGGATAATGAAACGTGGCAAAGTGTAAACTAAATTGTACCCCATAGTGTACATGTAGCAAGGTTTTTACCGATTGAACTTTGCTATTTGTACACTGCTTTTTGACACGTTCTTTGACACTTGCATTGTTGTTCAATGTCAATTAGATGGAAAAACTGTTTGAAATATAAACTATCCAACAGGATAATGTCACGTGGTAAAGTGTAAACTAAAGTGTACATGTAGCAACGTTCTTACCGATTGAACTTTGCTATTTATGCACCAGTTTTTGACATGTTATTTGATACTTGCATTGTTGTTAATTGTCAATTGGATGGGAAAACTATTTGAAATTTATACAGTCCAACAGGGTAATGTCACGTGGCAAAGTGTAAACTAAAGTGTGTATACCATAGCGTACATGTAGCAAGGTTCTTACCGATTGAACTTTTCTATATGTACACCAATATTTAGCACGTTGTTCGAGACTTGCATTGTTGACGAGTGTCAATTGGATGGGAAAATTATTTGAAATTTAAACTGTTCAACAGGGTAACGACACGTGGCAAAGTCTACACTAAAGTGTACACCATAGTGCACATGTTGCAAGGTTCTTACCGATTGATCCTTGCTATTTGTGCACTAATTTTTGACACGTTTGACACTTGCATTGTTGACGAATGTCAATTGGATGGGAAAGTGTTTGAAATTTAAACTCTCCAATAGGGTAATGACACATGGCAAAGTGATATGATCCAAGAGTCGAGCCCGATGAAGGCAAGTGCGAGACGAGACCCGTTGATAGTCGATTGCGGACCAATGACTCGATCAAGGGCAAATCAAGTGAAATAACTGATGGGATTGCTCGTTCAAGAAACCATGGATAGAACCATGTTTGGGACTCAAAATGGAGCAACTTTCATGTTCGGGTCGAAGGTCGAATCCATTTGGATCAATTTGTTATTAAGCGACGAAAGTGGAGGCAAAAATCAAGACCATGCGGCCGCATAGCATGATACCGAAAATAAAAACTCCAACTGAAGCTAAACCATGCGACCGCATGGATTTATACCATGCAGCCGCATGGGCCAAAAAAATGGCGATTTTTCTATTTTTGGCAGAATTTCTTAGTTTCGATAGAATTCTTATGGAATCCAATTATTACCATAATTTGATGGTTTTGGAAGTTTTTTATTCATTAGTATAAATAGGAGAATATCTTTTCATTGTAAAGGCCTTTGAATTTTTTACATTGCTTAATATTATAGAGGGAGAATTATTCTTTCAATTTAATTGTTCTTCTTGAACAATCTTGGAACTTATCAAGATTCAACTTCTTGTGGCGTTCTATCAATTGGATTGTGGGTTCTTTCAATTGTAATCAAGGGGTTTTAGGTTCTTCGCTAATCTAGGGTTTCTTGGTTCAATTCTTGGGGTTCAAGATCCAAAATCGTGTTAGTATTGGCATTTTTGGGTTCCGCATCAATCTCATTGTGGGTTTTCGTAGTTTCCATTGCTACGGGGTTCGTATCAGTTGGTATCAGAGCTTTGGCTCCAATTTAATCAGGTTATATCCTTTGGTTTTCTAATTTTTTTCAATTTCTTGTGTTCTTGTGTCCAGAAGGTTTTTCTTGATACTTGATTCAAAAGTTTCATCAAAAATCTTCAAATTCCGTTTATGGGCTCAATTTTTGCCCAAATCAGTTTTCATTTTCTTTGTTGGTTTTCTTATTGATTTCCGGATCTAAAAAAAAATTACTGTTCATCTGTATGGTACTGTTCATCCGTACAGTAAAAAAAACTTGTTAAATAATTATTGATCCGTCAAATACTAACTATTATTATTCATTATATTTTCTAAATTACTTGGGCACATTGAATCATTCCATTCCTTCATTCAAATCAAGTTTTAAAAGTTTTCTTTGAGTCCTTTGTTACAATTATTAAGTCACATCCGGTTTGGGAAATTCTACACGAATTGATTGATTGATTGAGTTCATTGATTGTTCCTAGAAGCAATTGCTGAAAGAATTGAGTGGTAAAAGGTAGAGAGGTGAGCTCAATAGAGGGTAAAAGCCTTGTGTGTGTTTCTGAGTGACTTTTGGTGAGGCAATAAAATAAAATTTTAGTGCTAGGATGTCAGAAAGGGCAGAATCAAACTCAAGTCGACAAGGCAATAATAGCAATGCAACAGAGGATTTAGTGCAAAGGTTTGAGAGGGCGTTTGGAGATGTGAGAGATAGGTTGGAGAAGCAGGAGGCTTGGATGAATAGATTAGATACATCAGTGGCTAATCTTAATCGGGGGCATCAAGTGGATGTATCCAATGCCAAAGGACTAGATAGATGGGAGCCTAGGAGGGAAAGGTGAGAGGAGTATGGATATGGGAGTGACATGGGTGAAGATGAATTTCACGGTGTTGAGATGGGAAGGATGAGGAATAGAGGCAATAGGTTCGATAGACGGGGTCGGAATGATGGCGGGGAGGAGTTGGATGGAAACTTGGAAAATATAAAAATGATAGTTCCTTCATTCAAAGGAAGGAGTGATCCCGAGGCATACCTGGAGTGGGAAAGGAAGGTTGAAATGATCTTCGAGTATTATAACTATTCGGAGGAGAAAAAGGTGAAGTTAGCAGTTTTGGAATTCAGTGACTATGCAATTTCATGGTGGGATCAAGTGATTACTTCACAACGTAGGAGTGGGGGAAGACCAATCAGCACTTGGGAGGAATTGAAGTCATTGATGAGAAAGAGGTTTATTCCTAGCCACTATTACTGAGAGATCCATCAAAAACTGCAAGGTCTATATCAAGGGTCGAAAAGTGTAGAGGACTATCATAAGGAGATGGAAATACTCATGATTAGGGCCAATGTGGTAGAGGATCGGGAGGCTACCATGGCATGATTCTTGATTGGGTTGAATAGGGAAATTGCCAATGTAGTGGAGTTGCAACATTATGTGGAGTTGGAAGACATGTTGCATGTGGCTATGAAGGTAGAGAGACAGTTGAAGAGGAAAGGGGCAGCTAGGCAGCCGATAGGAACTTCGAGTGTTAATCCATCTTGGAAGCCAGGGTTGAACAACAACAACAAAGGTGATAAAGCAGTACCTAAAGGTAGGAATGAGTGGCAAAAAGGGAAAGAAGAAAGTGCTAGCAAAACAGCACCCAAAACAGATTCACAACCATGAAGGAATCGAGACATCAAGTGTTTCAGATGCTTGGGGTCAGGGCACATTGCTTCTCAATGCCCAAATAAATAGGTCATGGTTTTGTTGGATAATGGAGAAGTGGTGAGTGAAAGTGAAGGAGAGTTTGAGGACATGCCTGTATTGGAGGATGTTGAAGAAGAAGAAAAATTGGAGTTTGCTGTTGGGGAATCGTTGGTGTCAAGGAGAGCTCTTAACACTCAAGTCAAAGTGGATGATTCGGAGCAGCAGCGAGAAAATATATTCCACACACGTTGTTACGTCAACGATAACGTATGTAGTATGATTATTGATGGTGGCGGTTGCACGAATGTAGCTAGTTCAACTTTAGTTGAGAAATTAGGACTAGCATTGTTAAGACACCCTAGACCTTATAAGTTGCAATGGTTGAATGAAAGTGAGAAAGTTAGGGTGAATAAAAGAGTTTTAATTAATTTCTCAATTGGGAGTTATAGTGACAAAGTAGTATGTGATGTGGTGCTTATGCATGTGGGTCATATCTTGTTAGGACGACCATGGCAATATGATAGAAGGATCACACATGATGGTTATAGGAATCGTTATAGCTTTGTTAAGGATGGGAAGACTATTACTCTTGCACCATTAACACCGGCACAAGTGTATGGAGATCAAATCAAGCTGAAAAATGAGAAAGACGAGAGAATAAGAGAGTCAGGAAAAAGGAGAGGCAATAGTGAAATCATCAATAAGAGAGAAAATAGTGAGAAGGCTGAGAGTGGAGAAAAGAGAGAGAAGCCACATGAGCGGAGAGAAAAAGTGTCAGTTGAGAGGAGAGAAAAAGAGTCAGCTGAGTGGAGAGAAAAGTCAAAGGTCAACTTCTATGCAAAAGAGAGTGAGTTGAAAAAGGCTATGAGCGATAATAGGCAAATGATATTGTTAGTGTACAAGGAGTCCCTCCTCAATTTTGAGGATTCTAACACATCCCTCCCTAGTTTGGTTAAGTGTTTATTACAGGAGTTCGACGATGTGTTCCCTGAGGAGATCCCAAGTGGATTGCCACCAATCAGAGGCATCGAGCACCAGATTAACTTTTTACCAGGAGCTGTCATACCGAATTGACCAGCTTACCGAAGCAATCCTGAGGAGGCGAAGGAGCTTCAAAAGTAAGTGGAGGAGTTGATGAGCAAAGGTTATGTCAGGGAGAACATGAGTCCATGTACTGTACCTGTTTTGCTGGTGCCTAAGAAGGACGGGACTTGGAGAACGTGGGTGGATTGCCGAGCTATCAACAATATCACGGTAAAGTATCGTCACCCAATACCTAGGCTAGATGATATGCTTGATGAGTTGCATGGTGCTTGCATTTTTAGTAAGATTGATCTTAAGAGTGGGTATCATCAAATTCGCATGCGGGAGGGTGATGAATGGAAAACGGCATTTAAGACTAAGTATGGATTGTATGAATGGTTAGTTATGCTATTTGGACTCACTAATGCACCGAGCACTTTTATGCGTTTAATGAACCATGTTTTGTGTGCTTTTATTGGGAAATTTGTTGTAGTTTATTTTGATGACATCTTAATCTATAGCAACAACCTAGCAACAACTATATGCAAATTTCAAAAAGTGTACATTTTGCATGGATAGAGTTGTTTTCCTAGGATTTGTGGTTAGTGCTAACGGGGTGGAAGTCGATGAAGAAAAGATAAAAGCTATTAAAGAATGGCGAACACCTAAGACTATAACTGAAGTTAGGAGTTTTCATGGATTGGCTAGTTTTTATAGGCAATTTGTAAAAGGTTTTAGCACCATCACCACATTGTTGACTGAAATAGTAAAGAAAAGTGTAGGTTTTCATTGAGGAGAATCTTAAGAAATTGCATTTAACGCAATTAAGGATAAGCTATGTAAAGCACCTGTTTTGGCATTACCAAATTTTGATAAAACATTCGAGGTTGAGTGTGATGTATCAGGAATAGGTATAGGCGCAGTGTTAATGCAGGAAAGGAGACCTATTGCTTACTTTAGCGAAAAGTTGAGTGGGGCAGCATTGAATTATTCGACATATGACAAGGAGTTGTATTCACTTGTTCGAGCATTGGAGACTTGGCAGCACTACTTATGGCCAAAGGAATTCTTGATACACACCGATCATGAATCTTTGAAGCATTTGCGAAGTCAAGGTAAGTTGAACGAAAGACATGTAAGATGGGTGGAGTTTATCGAGACATTTCCCTACGTCATCAAGTACAAACAAGGTAATGAAAATATAGTTACTGATGCGTTGTCTCGAAGGTACGTGCTTTTAAATTCATTAAGTACTAAATTACTTAGTTTCGAACATATTAAGGGCATGTATGAATCAGATTGTGATTTTTCTAATTTTTATGCTTCATGTGAGAAAGGTGCATTTGATAAATTCTATAGGCATGAAGGATATTTGTTTAGGGAAGATAAGTTGTGCATTCCTAATTGTTCTTTGCGTGAATTATTGGTAAGGGAAGCACATGGGGGTGGTTTAATGGGACACTTCGGGGTTCAAAAGACTTTAGACATGTTAGGAGAACATTTTTATTGGCCTAAAATGTGACCTGACGTAGAACAAATATGTGGAAAGTGCATAATTTGTAAAAAGGTTAAGTCTAAGGTTCAACCCCATGGTTTGTATACTCCTTTGCCTGTACTTAGTGAACTTTGGGTGGACATATCTATGGACTTTGTGTTAGGTTTGCCTAGGACAAAAAGGGGTCAGGATTCAATATTTGTAGTGGTCGATAGGTTTAGTAAGATGGCGCACTTCATACCATGTCATAAAACTGACGATGATACTAATATTGCAGACTTATTCTTTAGGGAAATAGTACGTTTACATGGAGTACCTAAGAGTATAGTGTCTGATAGGGACGTGAAGTTTTTGAGTCATTTTTGGCGTGTTCTGTGGAGTAAGTTAGGAACTAAGTTATTATTTTCTGCAATTTGTCACCCACAAACAAATGGACAAACTGAGGTAGTTAATCGAACTATGACTCAACTACTTAGGATAGTGATCAATAAAAATCTGAAATCATGGGAAGAGTGTTTATCGTTTATAGAGTTTGCATATAATCGAGCTACACATTCTACTACTTCATTTTCTCCTTTTGAAATTGTTGATGGTTTTAATCCACTAACACCTATGGATTTAATGCCTTTGCCTGTACATGAATGAGGTAGCTTGGATGGGAAACGAAAAGCCGAGATGGTGAAAACACTCCATGAAAAGGTCAGGATGCAGATCAAAGAGAAAGGAAAGCTGATTGCATCAAAGGCAAATAAAGGAAGAAGACGCGTTACATTAGAGCCTGGAGATTAGGTCTGGGTGCATTTCAGAAAAGAGCATTTTCTAGAATAGAGGAAGTCAAAATTGCAACCACGAGGCGATGGACCATTTCAAGTCATCGAGAGGATCAATGACAATGCATACAAAGTGGATTTACCTGGTGAGTACAATGTTTCGGCTACTTTTAATGTATCTGATCTCTCTCTATTTGATGTAGGTTCAGATTCGAGGACGAGTCTTTTTGAAGAGGAAGGGGATGATATGATCCAGGAGTCGAGCCTGACGAAGGCAAGTGCGAAATGAGACCTGTTGATAGTCGATGGCGGACCAATGACGTGATCAAGGGCAAAGCAAGTAAAACAATCGATGGGATTGCTCGTTTGAGAAACCATGGATGGAACCATGTTCGGGACTCAAAATGGAGCAACTTTCATGTTCGGGTTGAAGGTCGAATTGACTTGGATCAATTTGTTATCAAGCGACGAAAGCGGAGGCAGAATTGTTATGGAGCGACTTGCATTGTTACAAAGTGTCAATTGGAAGAGAAAACTATTTGAAATTTAAACTGTCCAATAGGGTAATGACCCGTGGAAAAATGTAAACAAAAGTTTACACCATAGTGTTCATGTAGCAAAGTTCTTACCGATTGAACTTTGCTATTTGTACGTTGATTTTTGACACGTTGTTTGACACTTGCATTGCTGTCAAGTGCCAATTAGATGGGAAAATAGTTTGAAATTTAAACTCCCCAACAGGGTAATGTCACATGGTAAGGTGTAAACTAAAGTGTACATGTAGCAAGGTTCTTACCGATTGAACTTTGCTATTTGTACACTGATTTTTGACAAGTTGTTTGACACTTACACTATTGTCAAGTGTCAATTGAATGGGAAAACTGTTTGAAAATTAAACTGTCAAATAGGGTAATGACAAGTGGCAAAGTGTAAACTAAAGTGTACACCATTGTGTACATGTAGCAAGGTTCTTACCGATTGAACTTTGCTATTTGTACACTGATTTTGACATGTTGTTTGACACTTGCAATGTTGTCAAGTGTCAATTGGATGGAAAAGCTATTTGAAATTTACACAATCCAAGAGGGTAATGTCATGTGGCAAAGTGTAAACTAAAGTGTGTAGACCATAGTGTACATGTAGCAAGATTCTTGCCGATTGAACTATGCCATTTTTACACTGATTTTTGATACGTTGTTTGACACTTGCATTCTCGACTAGTGTCAATTGGATGGGAAAACTGTTTCAAATTTAAACGGTCAAACAGGGTAATGACACGTGGCAAACTATAAACTAAAGTGTGCACCATAGTGTACATGTAGTAAGGTTATTACCGATTGAACTTTGCTATTTGTACATTGATTTTTGACATGTTGTCTGATACTTGCATTATTTTCAAGTGTCAATTAGATGGAAAAATTGTTTAAAATTTAAACTGCCCGACAAGGTATTGTCACGTGGCAAAGTGTAAACTAAAGTGTACATGCAGCAAGGTTCATACCGATTTAACTTTGCTATTTGTACACTGATTTATGACACGTTGTTTGACACTTGTATTGCTATCAAGTGTCAATTGGATGGGAAAACTATGTGAAATTTATACTGTCCAACAGTGTAACGTTACGTGGTAAAGTGTAAACTAAAGTGTGTACACCATAGTGTACATGTAGCAAGGTTTCTTACCGATTGAACTTTGCTATTTGTACACTTATTTTTGACACGATGTTTGACACTTGCAGTGTTGTCAAGTGTCAATTGGATGGAAAAATTGTTTGAAATTTAAGCTGTCTAATAGGGCAGTATCACTTGGCAAAGTGTAAACTAAAGTATACACCATAGTGTACATGTAGCAACGTTCTTATCGATTGAACTTTGCGATTTGTACGCTGATTTTTGGCATGTTGTTTGACACTTGCATTGTTGCCAAAAGTTAATTGGATGGGAAAAATATTTGAATTTTAAACAGTCCAACAGGGGGGTAGTGTCACGTGGTAAAGAGTGAACTAAAGTGTGTACACCATAGTGTACATGTAGTAAGGTCCTTATCGATTGAACTTTGCTATTTGTACACTGATATTTAACACGTTGTTTGACACTTGCATTTTGGATGAGTTTCAATTGGATGGGAAAACTCTTCGAAATTTAAATTGTCCAAGACGGTAGTGACACGTGGCAAAGTGTAAACTAAAGTGTACACCATAGTGTATATGTTGCAATGTTCTTACCGATTGATCTTTGCTATTTGTATACTGATTTTTAACATGCTGTTTGACACTTGCATTGTTGATGAGTGCCAATTGGATGGAAAAATTGTTTAAAATTTAGATTTTCCAATGGGGTAATGACACGTGGCAAAGTGTAAACTAAAGTGTACACCATAGTGTACATGTAGCAAGGTTCTTATCAATTGAACTTTGTTATTTGTACACTACTTTTTCACACGTTCTTTGACACTTGCATTGTTGTCCAGTGTTAATTAGATGGAAAAACTATTTGAAATATAAACTGTCCAACAGGGTAATGTCACATGGTAAACTGTAAACTAAAGTGTACACCATAGTGTGCAGGTAGCAACGTTCTTACCGATTGAACTTTGCTATTTGTACACCAATTTTTGACACGTTATTTGATACTTGCATTGTTGTTAAGTGTCAATTGGATGGGAAAAATGTTTGAAATTTATATAGTCCAACAGGGTAATGTCTCGTGGCAAACTGTAAATTAAAGTGTGTACGCCATAGTGTACATGTAGCTTGGTCCTTACCGATTGAACTTTTCTATTTGTACACTAATATTTAACACGTTGTTTGACACTTGCATTGTTGACGAGTGTTAATTGAATGGAAAACTGTTTGAAATTTAAACTATCCAACTGGGTAATGACACGTGGCAAAGTCTACACTAAAGTGTACACCATAGTGTACATGTTGCAAGATTCTTACCGATTGATCCTCGCTATTTGTACACTGATTTTTGACATGTTGTTTGACACTTGCATTGTTGAGAAGTGTCAATTGGATGGGAAAAGTGTTTGAAATTTAAACTCTCCAATAGGGTAATGACACGTGGCAAAGTCTAAACTAAAGTGTAAACCATAGTGTACATGTAGCAGGGTTCTTACCGATTGGTCTTTGCTATTTGTACAATGATTTTTGACACGTTGTTTGACATTGCATTGTTTTCAAGTGTCAATTGGATGGAAAAACTATTTGAAATTTAAACAGTCCAACGGGGGGAGGGGTAATGTCACGTGGTAAAGTGTGAACTAAAGTGTGTACACCATAGTGTATATGTAGCAAGGTCCTTACCGATTGAACTTTGCTATTTGTACACTGATATTTAACACGTTGTTTGACACTTGCATTGTGGACAAGTGTCAATTAGATGAGAAAACTCTTTGAAATTTAAATTGTCCAATAGGGTAATGACACGTGGCAAAGTGTAAACTAAAATGTACACCATAGTGTACATGTTGCAAAGTTCTTACCGATTAATCTTTGCTATTTGTACACTGATTTTTGACCCGTTGTTTGACACTTGCATTATTGACGAGTGCCAATTCGATGGAAAAATTGTTTAAAATTTAGACTGTCCAACAGGGGAATGACACGTGGCAAAGTGTAAACTAAAGTGTACACCATAGTAAACATGCAGCAAGGTTCTTACCGATTGAACTTTGCTATTTGGACACTGATTTTTGACACGTTCTTTAACACTTGGATAGTTGTCCAGTGTCAATTAGATGGAGAAACTGTTTGAAATATAAACTACCCAATAGTGTAATGTCATGTGGTAAAATGTAAACTAAAGTGTACATGTAGCAAGATTCATACAGATTGAACTTTGCTATTTGTACACTAATTTTTGACAACTTGTTTGACACTGGCATTGTTGTCAAGTGTCAATTGGATGGGAAAACGGCGTGAAATTTACACTGTCTAACAGGATAATGTCACGTGACAAAGTGTAAACTAAAGTGTGTACATGTTGCAAGGTTCTTAATGATTGTACTTTGCTACTTGTACACTGATTTTTGACACAAGGTTTGACACTTGCAGTGTTGTCAAGGGTCAATTGGAGGAGAAAACCATTTGAAATTTAAGCTGTCCAATAGGATAATGTCACGTGGCAAAGTGCAAACCAAAGTGTGTACACCATAGTGTACATGTAGCAAGGTTCTTACCGACTGAACTTTTATATTTGTACACTTATTTTTGACACGTTGTTTGACACCTGCATTATTGTCATGTGTCAATTGGATTGGAAAACTGTTTGAAATTTAAACTGTCCAACAGGTTAATGACACGTGGCAAAGTGTAAACTAAAGTGTGTACACCATAGTGTACATGCAGCAAGGTTCTTCCCGATTGAACTTTATCATTTGTACACTGATTTTTGACACGATGTTCGACACTTGCATTGCTAACGAGTGTCAATTGGATGGGAAAACAGTTTGAAATTTAAATTGTCAAATAGGGTAATGACACGTGACAAAGTGTAAACTAATGTGTACACCATAGGTACATGTAGCAAGGTTATTACCGATTGAACTTTACTATTTGTACACTAATTTTTGACACATTGTTTGACACTTGCACTGTTTTCAAGTGTCAATTAGATGGGAAAATTGTTTGAAATTAAAAGTACCCTACAGGGTATTGTCACGTGCTAAAGCCTAAACTAAAGTATACATGCAGTAAGGTTCATACCGATTGAACTTTGCTACTTGTACACTAATTTTTGATACGTTGTTTGACACTTACATTGTTGTCAAGTGTCAGTTGGATGGGAAAACTATGTGCAATTTATTCTGTACAACAGGGTAATGTCACGTGGTAAAGTGTAAACTAAAGTGTGTACACCATAGTGTACATGTAGCAAGGCTAGTACTGATTGAACTTTGCGATTTGTACACTTATTTGTGACACAATGTTTGACACTTGCAGTGTTGTCAAGTGTCATTTGGATGGGAAAAATATTTGAAATTTAAGCTGTCCAATGGTGTAATGCCACATGGTAAAGTGTAAACTAAAGTGTACACCATAGTGTACATGTAGCAAGGTTCTTACCGATTGAACTTTGCTATTTGTACACCGATTTTTGGCACGTTTCTTGGTAATTACATTGTTGTTAAGTGTCAATTGGATGGGAAAACTATTTGAAATTTATACAGTCCAACAGGGTAATGTCACGTGGCAAAGTGTAAACTAAAGTGTGTACACCGTAGTGTGCATGTAGCAAGGTCCTTACCATTTGAACTTTTCTATTTGTACTCCAATATTTAACACGTTGTTTGAGACTTGCATTGTTGACGAGTGTCAATTGGATGGGAAAACTGTTTGAAATTTAAACATTCCAGCAGGTTAAGGAAACGTGGCAAAGTCTACACTAAAGTGTACACGATAGTGTACATGTTGCAAGGTTCTTATCGATTGATCCTTGCTATTTATACACTAATTTTTGACACGTTGTTTGACACTTGCATTGTTGACGAGTGTCAATTGGATAGGAAAAGCGTTTGAAATTTAAACTCTCCAATAGGGTAATGACACGTGGCAAAGTCTAAACTAAAGTGTACACCATATTGTACATGTAGCAAGGTTCTTACCAATTGATCTTTGCTATTTGTACACTGATTTTTGACACATTTTTTGACACTTGCATTGTTGTCAAGTGTCAATTGGATGGGAAAACTATTTGAAATTCAAACAATCCAACAGGGGTAATGTCACGTGGTAAAGTGTGAGCTAAAGTGTGTACACCATAGTGTACATGCAGCAAGGTCCTTACCGATTGAACTTTGCTATTTGTACACTGATATTTAACACATTGTTTGACACTTGCATTGTGGACGAGTGTCAATTGGATGGGAAAACTCTTTGAAATTTAAATTTTCCAACGGGGTAGTGACACATGGAAAAGTGTAAACTAAAGTGTACACCATAGTGTACATGTTGCAAGGTTCTTACCGATTGATCTTTGCTATTTGTACACTGATTTTTGACACTTTATTTGACGAGTGCCAATTTGATGGAAAAACTGTTTAAAATTTAGACTGCCCAACAGGTTAGTGACACGTGGTAAAGTGTAAACTAAAGTGTACGCCATAATGTACATGTAGCATGGTTCTTACCGATTGAACTTTGCCATTTGTACACTGATTTTTGACACGTTCTTTGACACTGGACAACGATTATTGTCCAGTGTCAATTAGATGGAGAAACTGTTTGAAATATAAATTGCCCAATAGGGTAATGTCACGTGGTAAAATGTAAACTAAAGTGTAAATGTAGCAAGGTTCATACCGATTGAACTTTGCTATTTGTACACTAATTTTTGACAACTTGTTTGTCACTGGCATTGTTGTTAAGTGTCAATTAGATGGGAAAACTGTGTGAAATTTACACTGTCTAAGAGGGTAATGTCACATGGCAAAGTGCAAAGTAAAGTGTGTACACTATAGTGTACATGTTGCAATGTTCTTACCGATTGTACTTTGCTATTTGTACACTGATTTTTGACACGAGGTTTGACACTTACATTGTTGTCAAAGGTCAATTGGATGCGAAAACCGTTTGAAATTTAAGCTGTCCAATAGGATAATGTCACGTGGCAAAGTGTAAACTAAAGTGCGTACACCATAGTGTACATGTAGCAAGGTTCTTACCGACTGAACTTTTATATTTGTACACTTATTTTTACACGTTGTTTGACACCTACATTATTGTCAAGTGTCAATTGGATTGGAAAACTGTTTGAAATTTAAACTGTCCAACAGGTTAATGACACGTGGCAAAGTATAAACTAAAGTGTGTACACCATAGTGTATATGTAGCAAGGTTCTTCCCGATTGAACTTTGCAATTTGTAAACTGATTTTTGATACGTTGTTTGACACTTACATTGCTGACGAGTGTCAATTGGATGGAAAAACTATTTGAAATTCAAACTATCAAATAGGGTAATGACACGTGACAAAGTGTAAACTAAAGTGAACACCATAGTGTACATGTAGCAAGGTTATTACCGATTGAACTTTGCTATTTGCACACTGATTTTTGACACATTGTTTGGCACTTGCATTGTTTTCAAGTGTCAATTAGATGGGAAAATTTTTGAAATTTAAACTGCCCTACAAGGTATTGTCACGTGGTAAAGTGTAAACTGAAGTGTATATGCAGCAAGGTTCATACCGATTGAACTTTGCTATTTATACACTAATTTTTGACACGTTGTTTGACACTTACATTATTGTCAAATGCCAATTGGGTGGGAAAACTATGTGAAATTTATTCTGTCCAATAGGGTAATGTCACATGGTAAAGTGTAAACTATAGTCTGTACACCATAGTGTACATTTAGCAAGGTTCTTACCGATTGAACTTTGCTATCTGTACACTTATTTTTGACACGATGTTTGGCACTTGCAGTGTTGTCTAGTGTCAATTGGATGGAAAAATTGTTTCAAACTTAAGCTGTCCAATAGTGTAACGTCACGTGGTAAAGTGTAAACTAAAGTGTACACCATAGTGTACATGCAGCAACGTTCTTACCGATTGAAATTTGCTATTTGTACAGCGATTTATGACACGTTATTTAATACATGCATTGTTATTAAGTGTCAATTGGATGGGAAAATAGTCTGAAATTTATACAGTCCAACAAGGTATTGTCACGTGGTAAAGTGTAAACTAAAGTGTGTACACCATAGTGTACATGTAGCAAGATCCTTACCGATTGAACTTTTCTATTTGTACACCGATATTTAATACGTTGTTTGACACTTGCATTGTTGACTAGTGTCAATTGGATGGGAAAATTGTTTGAAATTTAAACTGTCCAATAGGGTAATGGCACGTGGCAAAGTATAAACTAAAGTGTACGCCATAGTGTACATGTTACAAGGTTCTTACCGATTGATCCTTGCTATTTGTACACTGATTTTTGACACGTTTGACACTTGCATTGTTGATGAGTGTCAATTGGATGGGAAAAGTGTTTGAAATTTAAACTCTCCAACAGGGTAATGACACGTGGCAAAGTCTAAACTAAAGTGTACACCATAGTGTATATGTAGCTAGGTTCTTACCGATTGATCTTTGCAATTTGTACACTGATTTTTGACACGTTGTTTGAAACTCGCATTGTTGCCAATTGTCAATTGGATAGGAAAACTATTTGAAATTTAAATAGTCCAACAGGGGGTAATGTCACATGGTAAAGTGTGAACTACAGTGTGTACACCATAGTGTACATGTAGCAAGGTTCTTTCCGATTGAACTTTGCTATTTGTGCAATGATATTTAACACATTGTTTGACACTTGCATTGTCAATGAGTGTCAATTGGATGAGAAAAATCTTTGAAATTTAAATTGTCAAACAGGGTAATGACACGTGGCAAAGTGTAAACTAAAGTTTAGACCATAGTGTACATGTTCCAAGGTTCTTACCGATTGATCTTTGCTATTTGTACATTGATTCTTGACACGTTGTTTGACACTTGCATTGTTGATGAGTGCCAATTCGATGGGAAAACTGTTTAAAAGTTAGACTGTCCAACCGAGTAATGACACGTGGCAAAGTGTAAACTAAAGTGTACACCAAAGTGTACATGTAGCAAGGTTCTTACCGATTGCAATTTGCTATTTGTACACTGATTCTTGACACGTTCTTTGACACTTGCATTTTTGTCCAGTGTCAATTAGATGAAAAACCTGTTTGAAATATAAACTGCCCAATAGGGTAATGTCACGTGGTAAAATGTAAACTAAAGTGTACATGTAGCAAGGTTCATACCGATTGAACTTTGCTATTTGTACACTAATTTTTTACAAGTTGTTTGACACTTGCATTGTTGTCAAGTGTCAAATGGATGGGAAAACTGTGTGAAATTATGCTGTCTAATAGGGTAATGTCACTTGGCAAAGTGTAAACTAAAGTGTGTACACCATAGTGTACAAGTAGCAAGGTTCTTACCGATTGAACATTGCTATTTTTACACTGATTTTTGACATGAGGTTTGACACCTGCAATATTATCAAGTGTCAATTGGATGAGAAAATTGTTTGAGATTTAAGCTCTCCAATAGGGTAATGTCACGTCGCAAAGTGTAAACTAAAGTGTGTACAACATAGTGTACATGTAGCAAGGTTCTTATCGATTGAACTTTTATATTTGTACACTGATTTTTGACACGTTGTTTGACACTTGCATTGTTGTCAAGTGCCAATTAGATTCGAAAACTGTTTGAAATTTAAATTGTCCAACACGCTGCAAAGTGTAAACTAAAGTTTACACCAATGGGTACATATAGCAAGGCTCATACCGATTGAATTTTGCTATTTGTGCACTGATCTTTAACACATTGTTTGATACTTGCATTGTTTTCAAGTGTCAATTGGATGGGAAAACTCTTTGAAATTTAGACTATCCAATAGGGTAATGTCACGTGGCAAAGTGTAAACTAAAGTTTGTACACCATAGCGTACATTTAGCAAGGTTCTTACCGATTGAACTTTGCTATTTGTACACTGATGTTGACACGTTCTTTGACACTTGCATTGTTGTCCAGTGTCAATTAGATGGAAAAACTATTTGAAATATAAACTACCCAACAGGGTAATGTCACGTGGTAAAATGTAAACTAAAGTGTACATGTAGCAAGGTTCATACCGATTCAACTTTGCTATTTGTACACTAATTTTTAACTAGTTGTTTGACACTTGCATTGTTGTCAAGTGCCAATTGGATGGAAAAACTGTGTGAAATTTATACTGTCTAACAGGGTAATGTCACGTGGCAAAGTGTAAACTAAAGTGTGTACACCATAGGTACATGTAGGAAGGTTCTTCCCGATTAAAATTAGCTATTTGTACACTGATTTTTGACACGAGGTTTGACACTTGCAGTGTTGTCAAGTGTCAATTGGATGAGAAAATTGTTTGAAATTTAAGTTGTCTAATAGGGTAATGTCATGTGGCAAAGTGTAAACTAATGTGTATACACCATAGCGTACATGTAGCAAAGTTCTTACCGATTGAACTTTTCTATTTGTACACTGATTTTTGACACATTGTTTGACACTTGCATTGTTGTCAAGTGTCAATTGGATTGGAAAACCGTTCAAAATTTATACCATCCAACAGGGTAATGACACGTGGCAAAATGTAAATTAAAGTTTACACCAAAGGTACATGTAGCAAGATTCATACCGATTGAATTTTGCTATTTGTGCACTGATCTTTGACACATTCTTTGACACTTGCATTATTTTCAAGTGTCAATTGGATGGAAAAATTGTTTGAAATTTATACTGTTCAACAGGGTAATTTCACGTGGCAATGTGTAAGCTAAAGTGTGTACATCATAGCGTACATGTAGCGAGGTTCTTACCGATTGAACTTTACAATTCGTACACTGATTTTTGACACATTTTTTGACACTTGCACTATTGTCAAGTGTCAATTGGATGGGAAAATTTTTTGAAATTTGTACTGTCCAACAGGGTAATGTCACATGGCAAAGTGTAAACTAAAGTGTGTACACCATAGTGTACATTTAGCAAGGTTCTTACCGATTGAACTTTGCTATTTGTACACTGATTTTTGACAAGTTGTTTGAAACTTGCAATGTTTTCAAGTGTCAATTGGATGGGGAAACTATTTGAAATTTATACAATTCAAGAGCGCAATGTCACGTGGCAAAGTGTAAACTAAAGTGCGTACACCATAGTGTACATGTAGCGAGGTCCTTATCGATTGAACTTTGCTATTTGTACACTGCTTTTTAACTCATTGTTTAACACTTACATTGCTTTCAAGTGTCAATTGGATGGAAAAACTATTTGAAATTTAAACTGTCCAGCAGAAAAATGTCACATGGCAAAGTGTAAACTAAAGTGTGTACACTATAGTGTACATGTAGCAAGGTCCTTACCGATTGAAATTTGCTATTTGTACACTGATTTTTGACTCGTTGTTGGACACTTGCAGTGTTGTCAAGTGTAAATTGGATGTGAGACTATTTGAAATTTAAACAGAAGAACGGGGTAATGTCACATGGCAAAGCGTAAAGTAAAGTGTACACCATAGTGTACATGTAGCAAGATCCTTATAGATTGAACTTTGCTATTTGTACACTGATTTTGGTACATTGTTTGATACTTGTATTGTTGTCAAGTGTCAATTGGATGGGAAAACTATTTGAAATTTAAATTGTCCAGTTGGTTAATGTCACGTGGCAAAGCGTAAACTAAAGTGTACACCATAGTTTACATGTAGCATGGTCCTTACTGATTGAACTTTGCTATTTGTACACTGATTTTTGACAAGTTGTTTGACACTTGCATTGCTATCAAGTGTCAACTAGATGGGAAAATTGTTTTAAATTTAAGCTGTCCAACGGGGTAATGTCACGTGGCAAAGTGTAATCTAAAGTGTACACAGAAAGGTTCTTACCGATTGAACTTTGCTTTTCGTACACTGATTTTTGACACATTGTTTGGCACTCGCATTGTTGTTAAGTGTCAATAGGATGGGAAAACTGTTTGAAATTTAAACTGTCCAACAGGGTAATGTCACCTGACAAAGTGTACGCCATAGTGTCCATGTTGCAAGGTCCTTAACGATTGAAATTTACTACTTGTGCACTGGTTTTGACACGTTGTTTGATACTTGCATTGTTGTGAAGTGTAAATTGGATAGAAAAATTGTTTGAAATTTAAACTGTCCAACAGGGAAATGTCACATGGCAAAGTGTACGTGTAGCAAGGTTCTTAATGATTGAACTTTGTAATTTGTACACTATTTTTCAACACATTTTTTGACACCTACATTGGCTTCAAGTGTCAATTAGATGGAAAAACTTTTCAAAATTTAAACTGTCCAACAGGATAATGTCACGTGGCAAAGTGTAAATTAAAGTGTACATGTATCATGGTGCATACCGATTGAACTTTGCTATTTGTACATTTATTTTTGACACATTGTCTGACACTTGCACTGTTGTCAAGTGTCAATTCGATGGGAAAACTGTTTGAAATTTAAACTGTCCAATAGTGTAATGTCATGTGGCAAAGTGTAAACTAAAGTGTACACCATAGTGTTCATGTACCAAGATCCTTACAATTGAACTTTGTTATTTGTATACTAATCTTTGACAAAGTGTTTGACACTTGCATTATTGTCTATTGTCAATTGGATGGGAAAACTGTTTGAAATTTAAATTGTCCAGCTGGGTAATGTCACATGGCAAAGTGTAAACTAAAGTGTACGCCACAGTTTATGTAGTAAGGTCCTTATCGATTGAACTTTGCTATTTGTACATTGATTTTTGACGCGTTGTTTGATAGGCATTGTTGTCAAGTTTCAATTGGATGGGAAAACAATTTGAAATTTAAGCTATCCAATAGGGTAATGTCACATGGCAAAGTGTGATCTAAAGTGTACACCATAGTGTACATGTAGCAAGGTTCTTTCCGATTGAACTTTACTATTTGCACACCGATTTTTGACACGTTGTTTGACACTCGTGTTGTTGTCAATCTTCAATAGGACAGGAAAATTTTTTGAAATTTAAACTGTCCAACAGGGTAATGTCACGTGGCAAAATGTAAACTAAAGTGTACGCCATAGTGTCCATGTAGCAAGGTCCTTACCGATTGAACTTTGCTAATTGTACACTAATTTTTGACACATTGTTTGACACTTGCATTGTTGTGAAGTATCAATTGGATGGAAAAATTGTTTGAAATTTGCACTGTTCAACTTGGAAATGTCACGTGGCAAAGTGTACACCATAGTGTACTTGTAGTAAGGTTCTTACAGATTGAACTTTGCTATTTGTACACTGATTTTCGACACATTGTTTGACATTTGCAATGTTGTCAAGTGTCAATTGGATAGGAAAGCTATTTGAAATTTAAACTGCCCAATAGGGTAATGTCACGTGGTAAAGTGTAAACTAAAGTGTACCCCACAGTGTACTAGTAGCAAGGTTCTTACTGATTGATCTTTGCCATTTGTACACAGATTTCCAACATGTTGTTTAACACTTGCATTGTTGTCACGTGTCAATTAGAAGGAAAAAAATTTTAAATTTAAACCGTCCAACAGGGAAATAACACGTAGCAAAGTGTAAACTAAAGTGTACACCATAATGTTCATGTAGCATGGTTCATACCAATTAAACTTTGCTATTTGTACACTGATTTTTGACATGTTGTTTGACACTTACATTGTTGTCAAGTGCCAATTGGATGGGAAAACTATTTGAAATTTAAACTGCCCAACCAGTTAATGTCACGTGGCAAAGTGTAAACTAAAGTGTACACCATAGTGTACATTTTAGAAGGTCCTCACCGATTGAACTTTGCTATTTGTACACTAATTTTTTACATGTTGTTTGACACTTGCATTGTTGTCAAGTGTCAATTGGATGGAAAAACTATTTGAAATTTAAACTGTCCAACCAGGTAATGTCACGTGGGAAAGTGTAATCTAAAGTGTACACCATAGTGAACAAGTAGTAAGGTTCTTACCGATTGAACTTTGATATTTGCACACTGATTTTTGTTACGTTGTTTTACACTGGCGTTGTTGTCAAGTGTCAATAGGATGGGAAAACTGTTTGAAATTTAAATTGTCCAACAGGTAATGTCATGTGGCAAAGTATAAACTAGAGTGTACACCATAGTGTCCATGTAGCCAGGTGCTTACCATTGAACTTTGCTATTTGTACACTGATTTTTGACACGTTGTTTGACACTTTCATTGCTGTCAAGTGTCAATTGGATGGGAAAACTATTTGAAATTGAAACAGTCCAATAGGGGTAATGTCACGTGACAAAGTGTAAACTAAAGTGTATCCCATAGTGTACATGTAGTAAGATTCTTTTCGATTGAACTTTGCTATTTGTACACTAATTTTTTTTCACATTGCTTGACACTTGCGTTGTTGTCAATTGTCAATAGGATGGGAAAACTATTTGAAATTTAAACTGTCCAGCAGGGTAATGTCACGTGGCAAAGTGTAAACTAAAGTGTACACCATAGTGTGTAATACTCCGAAATTCTATGCTCGATTAAATTCTTTGGGATAGCGATTTAACTTTCAATATTATTTTGGCCATAAGAAAAGGGGACATCACCTTTGTAGTGGTTAAGGCTAGAGGTAGTTAATGAATGTAGGCATGAAGTGCTAAATGTTGTGTACACATGAAATGATTATTAGTTAGTCGAAACTTAAGTCAAGTTTGGATTTGAATGAAGTGGATTATTTTGTTAGGACTTCAATTGACCAAACGATTAAATTATTTTACAATCGACAATTTTTGAATATGTAAGTTGGATATAAGTTTAAATTTGGGATACACTTTGCTAACAATGAAAGTTAGAGGGTTTAGATTATATTAGTTGAAAAGATGAGATGCTTCCTTTGTAAATCTAGGTCTTGAGGCCACTTATTACCCTATAATCAACCCACTTGTTATCCATCATCACCATACACTTAGATAATAGACCAAACATGTGTACAAGTAAAGAAAAAAAAATAAAAATGGGAGAAAAAGGGGTGAGGCGGTGCGTAGAGAAAAGAAAAAAAAAATCAAGCCTTATCCTTATCTTTATATATATATAAATACATCCATACCCATTGCCATAGAGAGATTTCCTTCATTTTACAAAACACTTATACACTTAAAAAGAGAGCAAAAAACCGAAAATAAGAAAGGAAAGGGAAGGAAGTAAGACTAGCACTTCCAATTTACATCTCAATCGAAGATCTTCAAGTTTTACGGTAAGATACTTTCCATGCTTAAGAGTTATGGTTTTCATGGTAATATTTATGCTTAAGCTATGAATGAAAAACCATAATATGATTATGGTGGACAAGTCCACAAAGTTAGATATCTATTTATGCCTTAAGACAAGTCCGAAGGGCACCGGCAAGCCGGAATGTGCAAGTATGGATTTGATTGCATTCTTTTGTGTAGTATTATCATGATAAAAATCCAAGCATGGTATCTTACTGAGTATTTCTTATACTCATAGTATGTTATGCTAAATTTTCAGATCCATGATCGTTGAATTGATGGAAGTAAGTTGGCTTAAGCGATGATGGATTAAGGACAGATGTTTTGTACCGAAAGTTTTCTTTTGTATTTTTTGCTTGATGACTGTTTTTCCATTTATTTTTCTTATGGTACTATGTAAAAATATGTACATGACATGATGTAATATGGTATTAATAGTAAATTTTTTAATTATATCTTTCATGTTATGTTAAGAGACGTTTTTATAGTTTATTTTCCTTGCAAGTGATAAAAGGCAGAAACGGGACAGTTTCTGGAGTCATTTTCTAAACGATTTTTCTAACTCTATAAACGTCCATTTGAGACTCTAAAAATATTTATATTTTCCTCTTTGAGTTTTCTAAATATGGCCGAAGGAATCACTCAATTTGGATATCTATGGCCTGAGTTATCAAGGTTTTAACGTCAAGGGGTCAATCTGGATTTCCTGTGTAATACTTCACTGTTTTCAGTAAAACTTCTATATCATATGATCTTGGAAAATTTTCATATTTTAACCTAGAAAACTAATTGAAATTATCTTTCTAATGCCATAAATTTCATGTAAAATGGAGTTGGGATGAATTTTATAAAAATTGTCAAACTTGCTGCCCCAACTAACCTTGATAGTGCCGAGGCCGTATATGTAATGTATAATTTATTGTTGACATGCACTTTTGTCGGCTATCAAATTTTATAAGAATTATTTTACCGAGTTGAAAATAAGTTCTTAACATGAAATACTTCTATTTAAGAGTATTTACATGTCCCAAAGGCAGAAGCTATTATGTTTAGTACGTGACCCTCGAAGCTTAAGTTCGGGGCGTCACAGCGTGGTATCAGAGCAGTTATACTTTTTTGTAGACTTTTTAAAAGAAAGTTACTGTCCTTAATCATCGAGCAAGCTAGCAACTGACCTTCAACCAATGATCAAGGTAAAATTTATTTTTAAATTCATGAGTTTTCTTATGTAATGAACTGTTATATCTATGGCTGGATATGGGAATATTTTGAATTAAGTCATGGTAGAGATTATGAAGCCATGAATACTTATACCTAAATATTTATTAGAGCCTTGTAGAGTAACATAATCAATGTTTGTCCTAGTTATGGCACGAATGGTAAGAACCCCCACAAGGACAGAAGCTTGTGGTTTTGCGAAGAAGTGGGACATATTATTGGCATTTTACTATAATTATCGTATGCATCCGCTCCATAGTCTCGAACAACATTTGGATCTGCTAGACTGTATTATTGAGATGTTATGAGAGATACACCATAGCTTAAGGGATAAGGTGAAGATACAGAGGTTATATGAAACTGTTCCAGAACCTTGGGCCTCGGTCATAAATGAGATTGTGCTATTGTCTGACGATGACCTTTCGTATGAAGACCTTACATATTTGCTTCGAGAAAGTTATGGAACTAGTCGTGATTTACAGCGAAACTTTAAGAAGACTATAATCTTATCCATGAATACCAGTTTACGAACTACCAATTCTAGGCTAGTTAAGGGACCGTTGGCTAAGTGCTTTTCGAGAATTCTAGATGAAAGTTTTCCCGTACCATTACCAGGTAGTTCGTAGTGAAGTATGTTAGAAGAAGACCAAGAAGAAGACCCAGAGGAAGACCCCGATGAGGATCCAGAAGAAATGGAAGATTAGACACCATTTTACCTAGCTATCTTTATTTTTGGAATAGAATAGGATGTAATATGTATCCTACTTTTGAATGTATGTACCATACCTCAACATGGTTTTTGTTTGTGAAAAATAATAATGTACATATATGAAGGAAAGTTGCCTTAACCTTTGAAATTTTTTTTAAAGTATTACGTTCTGAAGTAATCCTAACTGGATGAATATATTTTTTTTTATTTCAAAGGAAATACCTCCAAAGCGCAACCACGGCAATGCTAATGCTAGTTCTAGTGGTGGTGAAGTTAATGTTGCAAACTTTGCACGAGAACTGCTTGATGTAATGCGGGAGTTGGGACAGCAACAACAGGCACCACTTTTGACCGGGCAACGAACCTTAAATCAACAAATACCAGTTGATCACCAGGAACCCAACCAACCAACTATTCAACCTCAAATAGTACCTAACTCGTGGGATCGAATTGCAATGATAGAGCAGTTTCGTAAAATGAACCCTCCATCATTTCAGGGGAGTACGGATCCCTTAGCAGTTGAGGATTGGTTACGAGAATTAGAACGCATCTTTAAATTTATAAGATGTGACGATGCTGAAAGGGTAACATTTTCAGTGTTTATGTTAAAGAAGGGGGCTAGCCATTGGTGGGACATGACTACTAGGTCATTAACACCTGCTAAAGAACAGGCTATAACTTGGGAGAGGTTTAAGGGACTCGTAGAAGAAAAATTCTTCCCGGCAGCTGTGAGAGATCAAAAGGAGATGGAGTTCCTTAGACTTCAGCAGGGAACCATGACCCTCGTGGAGTATGAACGCAAATTTGAGGAATTATCAAGGTTTGCTCCACATTTAGTGGATACAGAGGAAAAGCGGGCTAGAAGATTTGAACGTGGACTTCAACCTTATATTCGTGACATAGTGTCAGTTCTTGAGCTAGGCACTTATCGAGAAGTCCTAAAGCGAGCCCAGACTATTTCTTATCAAAGAACTCAAAACGTTGGAAATTCTTACCAAGTTCAAAATTTCTTAGGTAAGAGGAAGTGGAATTTTGATAAACAAAATATCGGCAAAAGAAAAGGAAATAATGCACCAAAGAAAGGAAGAACGGATATAGCAGGAGTTAGTGGTGAAGGGCATTGTCCTAAGTGCGATAGACCTCATAAAGGAGAATGTCTCTTGGGTAAAAATGTTTGTTTCAAGTGTGGGAAATCAGGACATTTCGTTAAAGAATGTCCTCAGAATCAGATACAGAAAGCTGGAGAGGACAAGAAAGGAAAAGCAAGAGTTTTCTCCTTGTCCGGGCAAGAAGCTGAACGAGACCCTAATGTCGTCGCAGGTATCATCTCTGTTTCCAATATTCCTGCATTTGTACTTATAGATTCTGGAGCTATACATTCGTTCATTTCTTCTTCTTTTGTTGCGAAGTCTAAAGTGGAATGTGAATTTCTTCCGTATACTTTAGAAATATCTCTTCCATCTGGAAAGATACTTGTCGCTAACCAAATAGCTAGAGATCTTAGGATAGAAATTGATGGTAGAGGTATAGCGATAGATCTAATTCCATTAACGATAAAAGATTTTGATGTTATCCTTGGTATGGACTGGTTGTCTAAAAACCATGCAACTATTTATTGTACTGAGAGAATGGTGGTTTTTCGAAGATCGGGCGAGGAAGAGTTCCGTTTTGTGGGAACTGAGGTAAATAGCTCGTCTGGTGTAGTGTCAACAACTCAGGTTGAAAGGATGCCGAGAAAGGAATTAGATCAAAGATTTCTAATGTAGATGACTGATATTAAACAAGATAAGTTGTCAATTGAGGATGTCCCAATAGTTCGACACTATAAAGCTGTGTTTCCAGAAGACCTTCTAGGTGTACCACCAGACAGACAAGTAGAGTTTACCATTGATTTGGTACCAGGAGCAACACCCATTTCAAAGGCTCCATATCGTATGGCACCGTTGGAATTACAAGAGCTGAAGGTACAGTTGAAGGAGCTTCTTGATAAGGGTTTCATTAGACCAAGTGTATCACCATGGGGTGCACCTCTGTTATTTGTGAAAAAGAAGGATGGAACAATGAGGTCGTGCATTGATTATCGAGAACTGAATCGCCTCACTATCAAAAACAAATACCCACTT